>NC_059382.1:30052500-30272500 GCF_019703515.2 Myxocyprinus asiaticus | reverse complement strand
ATCTATGCCAAATTTCTCCATCCCTCCTCTCCTCCTTTTCTCTCTGGCTGCTGTGGTCGCTTCTGTTTAGTCTGCGCAGGGTCATTCTCAGCCCATAGATCAAAACACAGCCGTGTTTCCTAACTGCAAATGGAGCCCTCCATTGTTTTTGTCTGTGTGTGTGTGACCCTGGGTCTCTCTAACCTAAAGTATTTTTCCCGCACTGACTTCAGAGACTGTTCCGAAGCTCTCACAGCGCCTGTTTTTATGTCATGACCGGGCATTTAATCTTGTTTGTACCTTTTTGTCTCTATTTCTGTGTGTCTGTCACTAGGGTTGGGAATAGGGCTGGAAATCAGAAACCTGGCGATATGATGTTATACTGATATGCAATAATAGTGTGATTCATTACAATATGTGTGTTACAATATGAAATTATAATATACTATGATCTTTTAATCACTTGTTTCACATTCATCTGCATGATCTTAAAATTAAAGGAATATTTCACCCAAAAATGAAAATTCTCTCATCATTTACTCACCCTCATGCCATCCCAGATGTGAATGACTTACTGTCTTCTGCAGAAAACAAATGAAGATTTTTAAGTGAGTATTTCAGCTCTGAAGGTCCATACAATGCAAGTGAATGGTGGCCAGAACTTTGAAGCTCCAAAAAGCATATAAAACAGCATAGAAGTAATCCATAAGACTCCAGTGGTTAAATACATGTCTTCAGAAGTGATATTATAGGTGTGGGTGAGAAACAGATCTATATTTAAGTCATTTTTGACTATAAATCTCAACCTTTGACCAGCCCTGACCAGTAGGTGGCGATATGCACGTAGAATGTGTATCGCCAAAAAACTAAAGAAGAAGAATGTGGTAAAAAAGGACTTAAATGTTAATCTTTTTCTCACCCACACCTAGCATATCCCTTCAGAAGACATGGATTTAACCACTGGAGTCTTATGGATTACATTTATGCTGCCTTTATATGCTTTTTATTCTTCAAAGTTTTGGTCACCATTCACTTGCTGAAATATTATTTTAAAAATCTTTGGTTTTCTGTTCTACAGAAAAAAGAAAGTCATACACATCTGGGATGGCATGACGGTGAGTAAATTAAGAGAGAATTTTCATTTTTGGGTGAACTATTCCTATAAGTTATAGATTTGTATTAGTTTGTTTTCCGTTATTACATTTTGGTCCGGTAGAAACAGAGCATTCGTTGATGTAATGCCACTATAAATTTTGCCTTCTCACACAATTGCTTGCAGCCAGTCTCTCTTCAATCCCAAAAATATTCATGTTATGCTTCCTAATAGAATCTGTAATAGACTTGTTAAGGATCCGGAATCGTTAAGTGGACTTGGAATAGGAACCAAAATCTGTATGTTTTTTCACTGCCTTTGTTTCTTTCTCTAACTCTTGCTTCCTGTTTTACTTCTCTCAGGTACACACTTGATGAATTTGGGACGGCCAGACGATCAGCCGTGGTTCGAGGTTTTATCGACGCCCTGACCCGTGGTGGCCCGGGCGGCACCCCGAGACCCATTGAGATGCACTCTCACGATCCGATGAGGTGAAACTCCATCACAAGTGCACATCCTACCCCTCCCATCCAATCATTCCATTCAGCAGCATGCAGAAAACACAATGGACGACATTTCCACTTTGCCATGTTAAAAATAATCACTTCGCAGCCACTATAATTGGGGGTCATTTTTAGGGTCACAGCGTTGTTAACCACTAAAAGCCTCTCCATTGCTGAATAACATCCTCACACACAGAAAAGCGTGGGTCCGTGTTTCTGTGCTGCTCATACTTTAATTTTCTCTATGCAATGTTATAACCATCAATTAAAATTTTTTTCTTAACTGAAATTAAAAGAAAACCTAACATAATTGGAAAAAGTTCAACTTAACTAAAACTTTGGAGTTTTCAAGTCTCCAAAACTTAAAAAATAAATCATTAAAAATGACCACAAATTAATTTCAGTCCTTGATACAAAGTATTTAATATAAATTTAAACTTTTATAACCTGCCTTCATTAAACATGAAAATGGCACTCGTAAGACTGCACAATTAACCAAATAAATAACTGAGATTATTATTACAGCTGCAACAATTATTATGAATGGCGATTGAGAAATGTGTCAATTGCATTAAAGGAATAGTTCACACAAAAATGAAAATTCTCTCATCATTTACTCACCCTCATGCCATCCCAGATGTGTATGACTTTCTTTCTTCTGCTGAACACAAACTAAATTTTTTAGGAGAATATTTCAGCTCTGTTGGTCCATACAATGCAAGTCAACAGTGTCCAAAACTTTGAAGTTTCAGAAAGCACAAAGGCAGCATTAAAGCAATCCATAAGACTCCAGTGGTTAAATCCATATATTCAGAAGTGAAGGATTATGTGTATTTTAATAATCTTTAGTCTACATTGTTAGAGTTGCTTCTGTGTTTGTAAAGGTGTGAACCAAAGGGGCCAGAAACTCAAGAGCAATCAATCCCTCCCATGAAGAACATATGGAGATATCTTGTATGTCTTGTTTATTGGGGGCCTTTCAGGGAGGTGCTAACACTATTGTTCTTCAGGTATAAAGTTCTGTCACACAAACAGAACTTTGGGTTAAGATTCAGAAGAGCTACGTTACATGATTGACATCAATAAATTATTTTCCCCATATGTAGTTGGTCTGGCTTACTCTTCTTTATGTATTAGAAGAACTATGAGACATTGGCGAGCCACCTGACAGCTGGTCAGCCAAATACAAGAAGATCTAGCAACTTAGCAAGCCAGCCAGGAGAGACTGATGAGAAGAACTCATCAACTACAACAAGAGACATAAATAAGAAGAGAACTCATCAACTGCAAATCATCAAGTGAATGGAAAAATCTTGGAGATTCTACAGTTGTTTTCAAGTTGAAGATCAACAGAACTGAGTCTGTGGCTAATTTATTTGTAACACCTGGACTCTATCAAAAGGATCCTAATTTGATGAGTGAAACTTAACAGCTCTCTTAAAGAACACACTTAAGTAAGCAGACCAGTAATTTTATGTAGTGTAGTCACAATATACAGTATAGCACTGTTAATTTTAAGCTTGGTCCTTTGCAGTCTGTAGGAATTGTTCAAAAAAAACAATTTGGTCCTTTCTTTAAGGATTGCAGAAGCTTATAAATGTAGCATTGCTAATTGTAAGCTTGGTCTTTTCCTTGGAATCTGTAGGAATTGTTAAAGAGAACAATTTGGTCCAATCTCCAGTGATTGTAGGAGCTCAGAAATGTAACATTGTTAAGAAGCTTGGTCCTTTCCTTGGAGTCTGTAGGAATTGTTAACATTTTGGTCTAGTCTTTCAGAGTTTGTGGAAGCTAATAAAGTGAACACTGTTAAGTTTATGCTTGGTCCAGTTCTCTTGGAGCCTGTATGAATTGTTAAGGAGAACAATTTTGGTCCAGTTATCCAGAGTCTGTGGAATCTGTAGAAATATAGAAATAGTATAGGACTGAAATTCCTGCAGAAATTTGGAATTTCTGACTGGGTGTAAATCAGTAGCCACTATTAAAATGTATAGCTTTATGTAATCACTACCATTCTTCATTGTGAGAGTTAAGAAACTGTGCACTTTACCAATATTGTAAGTTGCAAATTGAGCTGTGGATCTTCCAAATATGAGGAATTTGAAAATAAATTTCCAAGAGTTATGATGGCAGCATTTAGCCACAATTGTGCTACTAAAAGTTAACATGCCTTCTGCTGAGAGATACAGAAAGAGTCTGAAACAAGTTATTTAGCCTTCTGAACTAGGATTCAGAAATAATTGATAAGTGTGATTTATAGTGAGCAAAGAAGCACAATAGCCTACATGTGGTTCATTTGTTTTCTGAACTGCCGATGTAGAACTTTACAATAAGCATAGGCTAAACCTGTAAAATGAGAATAACATTTTTAACTGTTGGAAATTAAGAGTAAACTAGATGTAGATGATACAGGACATTTTGGAAATGCATGTTTGATTTGTCTATGTATCTCAGTTTGATAAGTCAAATAAATAGCTGTGTATTTACATCTGAATTAGCACCTTGAACTGCTCAATCACCTTCTGTTCTGTTTACACACTTTTGAGGGCACATCTCCTGTGTTGCCATTGCTGAGTCTACGCAAAACAATGGTTACTATTCAGGATGGAAGCCAACAACAGAAAAGCTTGACCCTCCAAATGTGACCATTGATCAGATGATAGACAATCTGAATGAATATTTGGACAAAAGGCATGGAGTAAAGAAGTGCCATGATGACATCTGCCAGAAATACTGTATCAAGCACACAGAGATTACATTAAAAGGACTTATGGAATGACACAGTGTTTAAGGACAAACACCATGAAAGATGGATGGTCTGCGATTTTGCTCAAACAAATTCAACATCATCTGCAGAATTGTGAGATGGATAGATTGCAGCATGAGATCAAAGCTGAGAAGGCAAAGGTTCGAGCTTTAGCTGAACAAATGCAAAATGAAAATAAGGATAAAGAGAGACTGTTGAATAAAAATGACACATTGCTAAATTTGCTTTCAGAACAACTGGAATCGAAAGACTGTTTTGGAATAAAGATTCCCTCCACAACACTTGGCAGCAATGTTAAGCAAGAGTTCCTTGACCCTTTCAAAGAGCTTAAAAAGATTGAGGATCAACAACACCAGTTTCTGCTTGGAGAGAGTGACACCAACTCTACAGGGAGCTTTGATGACAGTGATGCAGAATCACCCATTGACACATTTGCTGATGTTACAAAGGACAAATCAAAGTTTAGGCTTGCTCCTGTAATTGTCAAAAAGCGAAGGATTGAAGTTGAGGTTGACAAAGATGAGGAGTGTGAGGAATGAACTCGCATTGTGACTAAAGTGGTCAAGAAATTTTTTCCATACAGAATATACCAGCCAGCCACACTGGAGCAAACTGACAAATGGTCAAAGGAATTACCAGACGTATATAAACATCCACTGAATGTTTGGAAAGTTTGCAGAAAATTTACACTTTGCATCCATTAGACGGGACAGTGATTATTAATGTCAATTTAAGAAACGCTGACCAAAAAAGGCTAACTGAAAGAGTTTAAACCAGGGTAGGAGAGTCTCAAGAGAACACCGAGGCTGGAAGCCTTGAATTTGATGTAGGCAGCTACAGGTTGCCATTGGAGTGAAATCAAGAGTGGAGTGACATGAGCCCTTTTTGGCTGATTGAAGACCAGATGCGCTGCTGCATTCTGGACCATCTGCAGTGGCTTAATTGTGTTAGCTGGAAGACCAGCCAACAGAGTATTGCAGTAGTCCAGTCTTGAAATGACCAGAGCTTGGACCAGGAGCTGTTAGCATATTCAGACAGGAAAGGTCTGATTTCCCTGATGTTGTAAAGCGTGAATCTGCAAGACCAGTGGTTGATGAGATGTGTGCAGTGAAATTAAACTGGTCATGTACCACCACTCTCGGGTGGACAGGAGGATCTTGTGGTTCACTGTGTCGAAGGCAGCATACAAGTCAAGGAGTATGAGGATGGATGATTAGGGAGTAAGCTCTCGTCTGTTGCAGGGTTTCAGCTACTGACAAGAGGGCAGTCTCTGTTGAGTGTACTTCTTTGAAGCCAGACTGATGTCTGTCGAGTAAGTTGTTCTCTGGGAGAAAAGCAGACAACTGGTTGAATACGACCCTCTCAAGAGTTTTAGACAGGAAGGGTAAGAGAGAGAGACCGGTCTGTAGTTGTCGACTACTGTGGGGTTATGTGTTGGTTTTTTAAGCAGGGGGGTTACTCAAGCCTGCTTGAATGCATTGGGAAAGTTTCCAGTTGTGTGAGATGCGTTGATAATGTGTGGGAGTGCAGGTAAGATCGATGGAGAGGCAGCTTGCATAAGATGGGAGGGGATAGGGTCAAGTGGACAGGGGGTAGGATGGTTAGAAAGAAGCACTTTGGAGACCTCAGTCTTAGAGAGAAAGAGGAAAACAGAGGATGGGATGTTGGAAGAGAGTAGCTGTGGGTGTTAGGTGTAGAGAACTGGCTGCTGATGCTCACTACCTTGTCAGTAAAAACGTGGCAAAGTCATCAGCAGTCAGAGAAGTAGTAAGATGTGGTGGTGGAGGATAGAGAAGAGATGAGAAAGTTGAAAATAGTTTACGGGAATCTGAAGTTTTACTAATCTTGTTCTGGTAATAATCAATTTTAGCAGCAGAAACTCTAAGAGAAAAAGAGGAGAGAAGTGATTGATATGTACACAGGTCAGCAGGGTCTTTTGACTTGTGCCACTTTCTCTCTGCAGCCCTCAGCTCGGTTCGGTGATCACAAAGTGTTTCTTACAGTCAGAGGCTGGAGGGTGTTCCATGTGCTGGCCTGAGCAAAGAGCATGTGTAGCTTCATTTAAATCAAGTGAAAGAAATGATTAGTGGAGAGAAGGGATGCAGAGACTATGGAAGATAAGCAAGTGGGTGAGAGAGAGCGAAGGTTGCGGTGGAAGGAGTCCACAGGTGGAGTAAGAGGTAAAGAAGAAGGGAGAGTAACAGAAAACTGGATGAAGAAATGGTCAGAGATATGTAGAGGGGTAACAAGGGGATTATTGGAACAATTTCGTGTAAGGATGAGGTCTAGCTGTTTCCCTGCTCTATGAGTTGCAGGGGTGTGCAGTCTTGTAAGGACAAATGAGGTCAGAAGAGCTAGAAAGTGAGCCGCTTGAGGTTTTTCCAGGTGGATGTTAAAGTCCCCAAGGACCAAGGTTGGGAGCGTTACTTTTGAAATGTGTTCCACTACAGATTACAGAATACATGCTGTAAAATGTAATTTGTAACGTATTCCGTTATATTACTCAAGGTCAGTAACGTATTCTAAATACTTTGGATTACTTCTTCAGCACTGGTAGATTTTTTTCACTTGTTTTGACAATAAAAACTCTTAAAATACATTCTCTGAAAAACCCAAATATCTTATGCAGTGTTGTTTATAAAATAAGATCAAATTGATCTTGTTTTAAGGATTTTTAGATATTTGTACAGGAAAACAATATCAAAGGTCTTACTAGAAAAGAAGAAATTATGATCCAACGTGAATTTTCTTGATAAAAATATATGATCATGTATGTGGTAAAATGGATTTTAAAATAGCATTTTAGCTTAGCGTAAAGCTGACAATTTACACAAGGTTTATTTCTATTTCTTCTCCAGACTTACTTGAAACGTACTTCTCTGTCTGCTCGTATGAATGTAACACATCATAAGAAAGTGTTTCACCGCTGTTCAAATGCACTTTGGATCACATCATTTATATGTATAAATGTTTTCCATCTGAAAGGACTAAATATTAAATGAAACAAATGACAATACAAAGCAAAGTAATCTCTTCAGTAATCAAAATACTTTTTGAATGTAACTGTATTCTAATTACCAATGATTTAAATTGTAACTGTAGTGGAATACAGTAATTTATATTTTGTATTTTAAATACGTAATCCTGTTACATGTATTCCGTTACTACCCAACCCTGCCAAGGAACACCACCGGTGTGCCATACTCAGGGAATGTGGACAGCAATACATCTAGCTCTTCAACAAAGTTGCTTAGTTGACCTGGGGGGCGATAGATGACCATAAAGTGGATTTGAGCAGGATTAGTGGCAGTAATGGCATGATATTTAAAAGTTGTGTTATTGCAGAGAAAAGAGAGCGGAGTGAATTTCCATGAGTTTGAAATTAGCAAACCAGTTCCACCACCCCGCCCAGTCAGACAAAGTCAGTTTAGAGAGCTGAGGGAGTTGCAGTGTTGTCTCTGCAGATCCATGTCCCAGTCAGAGCTAAAACATTGAGGTTTGACTGACTGGCAAAGGCTGGAATGAAGTCAGATTTGTTGACAGCTGACTGGCAGTTCCACAGTCCAACAGAGATGGAGAGGGGCTGTGGAGAGGCAATGCTAAATGACATGAGGTGCTCTGGAGTGTGTAGTCTACTGTGTGTGCGTGTAGATTTTTGCCTACATGAGACAACAGGAATGTACCAAAAATACATATTACGAGCTGAATAAAGAATAACTATGAGAAAAAGAGAGAAAGGGGCAAAACTTAGCATAGTGGCTGGCTTCTTGTTGGTTGACTATCGCAGGTAGAATCGCAGGGCTTTACCCGAGATAGGTCTTCACACGAAGAGGGCTGCATACAAGGGCTGCCACTACAGTTCTCTCACTACTTAAGTACTAATTGCTGTACAGCCACAGCCCACATATTAGCAACTCAGTCAGAAAGTGTCAAAAGCCTGAAACTGAAGCAGGATTGCCCAAAAGATTTACCTTAACTGTCAGAGAAGTGCAGCACAATCTCCTGGCTAACAACAACTTCTAGTCCAGTGTCACAGCAAAAAACACAGCAAACAAACTACAGTTATTGTTCCCCTCTGACAGACCAAATGCTTGTGAATGAAAATTAAGATCTTGACAGAGATACTAGCATGCCTCTTAAAACTGCGTTTGTAAATGGACTTAGACCTGAAATCTCTAGAGATTTTAAAATCCGCTACGATGACTGGGATAGCGTTGGAACAGCTTTCATCCAGATTGTTGAATAGTCAGCAAAGATTGAAAGAGCACAGGATGTGAAATGTCAAACTCAGAACTCTGCAATCCAAATCCAAAATTGAGGCGCAAGATCATGGACACTGAGCATGAAAAGAAGAAACATCAGAGATGCTTAAGAGCAAAAACACAACATAGAAGGTGCAGGTATAACAGCACACAGACAGAACTTTGGGTTAAGATTCAGAAGAGCTATGCTACATGATCGACATAAATGAATTATTTTCCCCATAAGTACTTCGTTTGGCTTACTCTTCTTTATGTATTAGAAGAACTATGAGACATTGGCGAGCCACCTGATATTTGTTCAGCCACATACAAGAAGATCTAACAGAAGTGATATGATAGGTGTGGGTGAGAACAGATCAATATTTAAGTCTTTTTTTTATTATAAATCTCCACTTTCACATTCTTCTTTTGTTTTTGGCAACTCTCGTTCTTTGTGCATATCGCCACCTACTGGGCAGGGAGAAGAACTTAGCTAAAAAGGACTAAAATATTGATCTGTTTTTCACCTATACTTATCATATCGCTTCGGAAGATATGGATTTAACCACTGGAGTCTTATGGATTACTTTTATGCTGCCTTTACATGTTTTTTGGAGCTTAAACATTTTGGTCACCATTCACTTGCATTGTGTGAACCGACTGAGATATTCTTCTAAAAATCTCTGTTTGGGTTCAGCAGAAGAAAGAATGTCATACACATCTGGGATGGCATGAGGGTGAGTAAATGATGAGAGAATTTTCATTTTTGGGTGAACTATCCCTTTTAGGTCTAGTTCCGATGCTTCCGAATGTTCTTCTTTTCTATCAATATCCATGTTTTTTATTTTATTTTTATAAATTTTTCAGCGGTTGAGTATTGTGTCTCAGACATGTTCAGTTGCTCAATTTCTGCGTATAATATGTTCAGAATCTGAATAGCAGTTTTGTTTTTCATGTTGCTGAACGGGTCAATGTGAACTTATCCATTCAGTCAATGTTTTTATTTTCTGATGTATAAAACAACAGTTCATTCAGAAACACATTTCTCTGTTTGGATGTGTAGCAAATGCATGCAAATGCCCCACCAAAAAAAGTATTTTAATGTAAATTCTATTAATTGAAATTAATTGCGAATGTCAAGGGAAATAATTGACACATCGTGCAGCCCACTAGATAGTGAAAACAGTGCTGTAGTAAACGTTTTAACTTTGCCAGCCCTAAAACACTAAGGCCATGTCCACACTAAAACATTTTCTGTCGAAAACATGCTTATGCATGTCATCCACACTAGAATGCCATTTTCCTCCACCAAAAACAGAGCAAAAACAAAACGCTCTCCATTACTGCATACTTTGGAAACCAGTGACGTTTAAAACTAAAAGGGATTAGTGTCACGTCAAGTCATTTTTATTTGTATAGCGCTTTTCAAAAAAATAAAAAAATAAATAAAAAAATGCTGGATTAGAAGATTATTCTGTAATGTTTGTAAAACCTCATTGTGCGGTTTAAATGAATAACTTGATTGCAAATAATGCCTTAAAATAATTTGTCTTTAGGCCCCAAGAGAGCAAGCCAAAGTGTACTGTTGCAAGTAACACAAAACTCCATAAGATGTTAGTTAATGAAAACAACAACAACAACAACAACAACAACAAAATTGTGAGAAACCAGGCTCAGCTGGGGGAGCCAGTTCCACTCTGGCTATACAGCATGAATATAATGCCAATATAAGTGATCTGTGTGTAATATCAGTCATGTTTTATTTGAGTAAACTGAGTAGATCTTGCCTAGGTGGGCAGTTTTTTTAATTAAAGGGTAAAACGTATATTTTAAAACTAGTGTGGTCATGGTGAAAACGTCAGCGAAAACAAAAAACAAAACAAAATGAAATAAATTTAAAAAAATAGTACAAATAAATTCTAAATGATAATAACCCTGCCTCTGTGTGCCACTGCTACATCAACCAAAGCTACAAATCCAATTCAGCCTGTAAGCACATTAGACCCTACCTGACTCTCTCAGGAAAGTGCTTCCTCTTTCAGAGAATTACTTAGCGTGAGTTCAGACAAAGGTTGGGCTGTTGAGATCTATGGATCGCAGTACACGCTCTAGGCCAGAACCCCTGTCAAGCTTTCGAACGCCCTGCTCCCCCCTCCCGTCTGGAACTCGAGGAGAGAACATGAGGTTCTTGGCGGAACGTCAATAAAAGTGGGAAGCAGCGGTTCTCAGAATGCCACTTCCACCCAGTGTCCCGTGTTAAAGGATACTGAGGCAATGTAATGATAGCCGACTGGGTGATAGCCTCAGCTCTCTGAAAATCTATAACACATCTAGATGTAACTCCAATTCTCGATATGTAGATGCAATGTTCTAAGTAATGAATTATCTAGCCATTCAGTTTCCACCTGTGGCAGGCTTGGCCCCATCTGTTTAATAATAGTGGTGTTTTCTAAGGCAAGCATCACTATCACTGTTGTTCATACTTGTGGTTATTGCTCAAGGCTCAAACCCTAAGTATTTAACTTGTAACTCATCCTGCACTGTTTGTGCTACAGACATGAATTATACCTCAAATCGTGTGACTTGTTGAGCAGAAGTGTGCTATTATTTTTCTTAGTGATCGGACTTAACATTTTCACCTGACGAGTGATAAAATGTGCCAAAAAACCCCATAGGCTTACATTGAAGAAGGGATTTGAGCCATTTCTCATTTCAAGCCATCACTCATTACAATATAGTTTTATGAAGGGTTGGTTTAGTGGGTTTTAGTTAACGTTTCTGTGTGTTTTTATCTATATGCATGCGTATATGTCTGTTTTTATATATAATCATTCTACCAGGTATGTTGGGGACATGCTGGCTTGGCTACATCAAGCCACAGCCTCAGAGAAGGAACATCTGGAAGCTTTGCTCAAACAGGTTACTGTGCAAGGTACATATCGTTCCATTAAACTCTACTGAGCAATCACTGCTTATACATTGGAAGCAAGTGGTGCGTTGTAACACAGCTAGTTTGTTCCTAATATAATTAATGAATCTGTTATTTTAGCCACTTCATATTTTTATTCTTATTTTTTATTTGTTAAATATTTAAATACAGGGTTCTCACAGTCATGGAAAACCCCAAAATATCAGGGAATTGCTGTTGTTAGGCTTGGAAAAAGTAAAATTTTGACTTTTAAAATAAAAAATGTCAATATTAGGGGCAAATTTAATTATTTACATGATATATGCAGATTAATTATCGAAATAAGCACATTTAATCACATATATACATATTTGCTGAGAAAGCCCCTCAGTTTAACAATAAATCAATAAATAATTATTAAATAATTATTAAATACAATATAAATAATTAAGTAATTCAGATCATTAAAAAGCATTACATTATAGTGGCAGACGAGTAAAGCATTGATAAGACAATACAAAAAGTGGATTAAGAATGCAATATATTTTTTAAAATTTTCATATCTATGAGCATTTATGGGAGGCACATTGTGCCAATTTCAAATAAATGAATAAAAGGATGAAAATGAAAACCCAATTAACCATTTCATTATTAAAAAGTGTCTGCAAAATATGTGCCAAAATTAAAAATAATATTAAATTATTTGATTTTCATTTCATTTTCACTATAACAATGCATCAACTCTGTCCAATTAAACAATAAAATACAATTGATGATTTGGCATTTCATTTTCACGACAATCTCGTGGCAAGGCTGCCAATGTTAAAATGAAAAGGCAAATGTGAATAAGAAATTGCAAATACATTTTTTACAAAGCTTTTTCTTAATATTCACGCAATAATAGTGACAGAATTTAAATACAAGTGCAAAGTTCAGTTTTAATTTTATTTTTAATTGTATCTTTTATTTTTCAATTTAAATTTTCATTTTCATGTTTCAACATGTCAATTCTATGTTAATGAGTGGGTGGTGCTCAAGAAAGGATACTTTAATACAGTGCTTCTCACACTAGGGGTGCAGAGAGGTTGCAAAAGGAGGTGTTCATTTGATGTGTCCTTCTGTGAAGCCGAGAATCCACGATACAGTGCTTTTTGGGCATCAAGAGTTGTGACATCAAGTTCACATTTAAAAATACCAAGCATTACAGAAAAATGCAGAACTGATTTTTGTTTCGTCAGCCAGCTGAATAAATGAAAATAGCTTAGGAATCACACTTGTAAATATGTGCACATTACCGCCGCCATATTACTGCGTAGGGCACCAACTCCCTAGGGGGACATCATCTTACCCTAGGGGGTCAGCAGAAACTCCACCGGCTGCCCTTACTCGCATGTTATACGGTATTCAAGGACCCGGTAGCAGTTGTGGAACACAGACTATCGCCTCACGCATCCTGGAGCTCTACGAAGGGCATAGGTCAGCAACCTATGGCACGTGTGCCAGCATTGGCACGCGGAAGGGTAATCACTGGCACAGCAGCAATGGCGAGAGAGGAGTAGACCATTTTATTTATATAAATTCCGCACCTGCATTCCAATCTACATCTTGATGTAATCCTCATAATCACTTAGCGTGTTTTCATGAGCTGAATGGAAGGCTAAACAAAAAGTAAAGCTGTGACAAAAACGTGTGCAAGCGATTCATGCATGAGTTGGCAGCGCTTCACGTTCGGTTAATCACACTAGTAAACGCGCCCGCTTTGCAGCGGTTAGGCTGCGTGGATGACAGCCTACATTCTGTGTTTCATTTGTTTCTTTTTGTGTTCAGAACAACACGTGATGAAATAAGGAAAACAACACTATTAATCCTTGAGGTTTCAAACCCAGCAAATAGGTACACCGTCCTTAAACCATGGTCACACCCCGGGGCACAGGGTCCCGGACATCGGTACGAAAGCTCAGCAGAAACCGCTTGAGGGGTGACATGTTTTTTTGAGTACATGTGCGGCGTGAATACGCTGTTGTAAGCGCTCTCAGAGCGCCCCACGTTAGAGGTCCGCCGTGTTTTTAAGTCAGTTCTTCGAGTAGGATTTTGCGTTCAGGTTTGGAATTTACGAAAATATATACAGTCCTTCCAAACTTGTTTCGCCCATGTGCTCTCACTCACATATGCACGAACGGATGAAGGTGAAACTTGAAATAAGACAGAAATATATTACTATTGCATACAACAAATCCTCAAAGTTATAAAAATAAATCTGTATTATATTATACTGACAAACTGGGGGCTGGGGAGCTTAGTGAGTAAAGATGCTGACTACCACCCCTGGAGTCGTGAGTTCGAATCCAGGGTGTGCTGAGTGACTCCAGCCAGGTCTCCTAACCAAATTGGCCCAGTTGCTAGTGAGGGTAGAGTCACATGGGGTAACCTCCTCGTTGTCGCTATAATGTGGTTCGCTCTCAATGGAGCGCATGGTGAGTTGTGCGTGGATGCTGCGGAGAATAGAGCGAAGCCTCTACACGCACTATGTCTCCGCGGTAATGCGCTCAACAAGCCACGTGATAAGATGCGCGGATTGACGGTCTTAGACGCGGAGGCAACTGAGAGTCTTCCTCCGCCACCAGATTGAGGCAAGTCACTACACCACCACGAGGACCTAAAGCGCATTGGGAATTGGGCATTCCAAATTGGGGAGAAAAAAATAATAATAATTGTTTGGTTATAATAATAAGTGACAACTGAATTCCAGAATGTTGAAGTAGTAGGTTTTGCACACCCTGTTCATTAAAATAAAAAATAATGTTTTTTTTTTAATATATTTATTGCTTTTTTATCACTGTATTGTGGAAAAACTGGAAAACATGTATTAATTATCTTTAACTAGATTTTTATTTTATTAAACATTTTGAATGTACCTGGCTACAAGGGCTGATAGGATGAAATTAAAATTATAATTTAAAATACATTTTATGTAATTTTTAAGGGGTTGGCACAGCCATTGACCAGGAAAATAAAAAATAAAAAATGGCACTCCACGGGGGCGTAGATTCCAGGGGGAAGTACAACCCCCCCCCCCCAATATTTATACCATTATTTATACCACATATTTAAACTCATAAATTCTTCACACTTTTACGCCCCCCCCCATACACCAAAGTTCAAGCCAAATCTATGCCCTTGGCACTCCATGTCAAAAAGGTTGCCGACCCCTGGTGTAGGGCATCAGTTTAGCCAGTTGCGGCCCCATATGTGCATCATGCTTTCAACAGGCTTGATTTTGCAGATGTTACAGGTAAAATAAATACGTTAATTCAGTCTAATTGGATTGTTTCCCATCACAGCAAATTAAAACCCCAAAATCCCCTCTATCATAGTATCAAATTGAGAGAAGGCATATATGAGTGATTTGTTTTATTTGCACAAGAGCAAGCTTAATAAGTAATAAGCGCTATCTTTCCTAACACAGCAAAATGAAAATGAAACCTTTGATCTGCTTGGATCTGGCATATGGCATAATCATAAGCGTTCCACACCGACAATGCTATGCCGCGATCCAGTAGTGAGAGTGTCTCAAACTCATGGAATGTGCCTGATGAATTTATTTTCACCAAAGTCAGTGTCTCATTTCGATTGGGATGCTTATAGGCTAAATATGGATGTAATTATGAAAAAAGGAAGTTTCAAACTTGGATGAACTTATGGTACAGTTTGTCCGATTGACTTTTTTGCATGCAGTGTCTTTGTCCAAGGTGCCATCAAGGTCTAAGAGGACAGTCGCATATCTTGAAAAACATTGCCGCCATCGACCAATCAAAATTCAGCAGCTTTTATATAGGGTTAAGTAAGGCAGATCGGAATGAAACCTGGCACGCCTATTTGTCTCTTGGCCTGTGCAAAATTTGAAAAACAAATTGGCTCCAGGAGGCGCTATCGTGTTTAAAATGCAAGTAAATGGTTGTATATACTACTGTGTTTCACACAGACACATGTTATTCATATCATATGATAGATCTCCTCTTTCTGAACAACTTTGTCACAAGAACCATTGTTGTCAATCAAATCGTTCATTAAATAGTTGAGATTATTAAAAAAAAAAAAAAAACTTTTTCGACTACTCCTAGGCTGTTCAACCGGTTGGAACCAAACAAGTGCAGAGACATTCTCTGGAGTCCCAATATCAATAATTATCAAAATAAATTAGAACTTTCTATTCATTGTCAGAATGTTACGTTAAAACGTGCTAGGTGGGAGTGGCCCCTTTAACTTAAATGATTATAACTCATGAACGTAAGTACAAAGAATGGTAGTACTCACAAAATAAACTCTTATGCATGTTCTCACCCCAATAGGCTAAAGGTGGCCCTATAACAAAGGCAAAAGTTTTTTGGGCCATAATGAATTTTGATTCTAGCACTTATGTTTCAATAAGTGCTAGAATCAAAATTCTTGAGTCAAGCCCTACAAAACGTACACTACCGGTCAAAAGTTTTGAAACACGTACTCATTCTTTATTATACATTTTTTTTTCACATTTTAGAATAATAGTAAATTCATCAGAACTATAGAATAATATAAATGGACCTATGGGAATTATGTTGTGACTAAACAAAATCCAAAATAAATCAAAACTGTGTTATATTTTAGCATCTTCAAAGTAGTCACCCTTTGCCTAGAATTTGCAGACATGTACTCTTGACATTTTCTCAACCAACTTCTTGAGGTATCATACTGGGATGCTTTTTAAACAGTATTGAAGGAGTTCCCATCTATGTTGGGCACTTATTGGCTGCTTTTCTTTATTATTTGGCCCAAGTCATCAATTTCAAAAACTTTTTTTTTAAATTATTAAATTTTAGTTTTATAATGAAATAAATTAATATGGTGGCACAATTATATTTTTGTCTACAAAACTAATTTCAAACATTTAAGCATATGCCTTCAGATCAAAAGATTTTTAAGATCATGAGAAACATTTCAGTCAAGTGTTTCAAAACTTTTGACCGGTAGTGTATATCTCCGATTTCATTTCCGTCTATAATGTTTTCTGGCATTTTTAATTTTTTGAAAAACCTGCTTTTTCAAACTCCTCCTAGACCGTTACAAAAAAGACCCCTGACAAAAAATTATCAAAAGAATTTTGATATGTACAAATGTTCCGAAGATATTAATGATACAATTCCTTCGGTTTAATGCAATTTGAGTAATTGATCTATATCTGCTCAAAGCAAACTCCAAACATAACCAAACCCGGTTTACATAGTCAACAGGACGTTTAGAAAATGTCAGCAAAGTTTAGTACAATTCCGCCCCTAGGGGACGCTACAACTAAACAACTCATTACTTCGCAGCTCATTTCTCAGTTTCGGTGAGTTAACAAAACCCCATATGAAACACGAGACACACGCGTTTACAGTGCAGCATGTCTCTCACTGTACATAACTAACAACTAGTTGTCCAATATGGTTCCGTTCACACAGCACAGGTTTGCCGAGAGTGCGGTTGTGAGACCTGGAAATTTGTGGGTTGGTTGTCACACCCATAAATAACCTATTAAAAATATCACCTATTAAATAAAGTGTCACCTATTGGGCAAAAGTTATCATGAAATGTTTTGTTTTACAACCATTTCTATTTATTTAATTTTTTACAGTTTTTCTCAAAATCATAATCAGAAATCCAAGTCCAATCATATTTCCTTACATGCTGATGGTTTGCTTGGCCCTGTAATTGCTGCTTGTTATTTTTATTCATGCTGACCAAACCATCATAAATATCATATTAAAATAAATAAAAAATAAACAAATACAATTATATTACTTTAGCTCTATTTTAGGTGCTTACAATCTATCTGAATAATGATTTAACATCGTGACACATGCATTTCAAGGCCCTATGCCACTTGAACCTTGATAATTGCTGCTTTTAATTTTTTATTTTGGCACATATTTTGCAGACACTTTTTAATAATGAAATGGTTAATCGGGTTTTAATTTTTATCCTTTTATTAATTTATTTAAAATTGGCAGAATCTGCCTCCCATATTCATTGGCTGACCATCCACAGCAATCCATTTTGCAATTGAATTTATCAATCTCTCTGAAATTTATTATAAGGGTTTTTCGAAAGACATGTAAATGTACACTTGCGTCAGACGGACGCTTTTGGAGATTCTGACTTTGGTTGCATTGTGTCATAAACACTGCATATTTAAGTTGCTGTGTCAAGTTAAACGTAGTTTGAAACTCAGAAAAACAAGTCTTGAAATCCCTGCATTCGGAATTGCATTCCGTCCAGCTGCTTTTGAACACAAGAACGCATTCTCATCTTGTGCCGTCGCTAGTGTCAAACAAGCCTGAGTGTGATTTGTTATCTTCACAGCTGCTTGTTGCTTATACAGCTGGAGGTTCGCTTACTGCCCCCTGCTGAAAAAAGGTGGAACTTTAAGCTTGAATTACTCCAGTGGTAGGAATATTCCATATTACGGTCCAAGTACTCAATTAATTTTAATGGGTAATTTTTAAATAATTAATTGCACTGAATTAACTCGTTAGATCGACAGCCCTGATAAAAATTACTGAACTAAAATCTAAAACAGTTTCATCATAATAGAGGTGTATTTAAGGAATCGTTTTGTGTGAATTGCATTTAAAAATATATTTTTTATTAACTTAATAGTGTCACTTCATTGACCCGTATATCTCACTTCCTGAATGTACTTGTTGGGTTGTTAAATTGTCATGCTGTGTTTGTGCAGGGGTTGAAGAAAACATGCAGGAAGTAGTTGGCCACATCACCGAAGGAGTGTGCAGACCACTCAAGGTGAGAGTGATGTGGAAATGATGACCACTGACTGCCACTTAAACTTTCAATATATCAACTGATGTCATGCACTTGAACCGTGGAAATCATGTGGGTAACGCAAGTTCAAGTATGTGTCATTTCTTAATCCCATTCCATCATTTCCTGTGTTCTCGAGTATTCTTATCAACAAATGTGGCGAAAAGGACTAAATTAAAAAAATCTGAATATCAACTCAAATGATAAGCATTCATTAAGAAAGAAGACTTGTATTTAAAGAGCTCATGAAGTCAGAATGGTTAAATGTTATTTCTTAAGGCCCCTGCACACTTCATGCAAATCTTGCCAAAACAAAGGTGTTTTAGTTTGTTTCATTGGTTCGTAACAGCTCGTCAGTGCAAACTTTCAGGAAAACTTCTTACTGGCTGCTAAACACCTTCTTACTGCTATTGGTCCACATCATCGGTATGTGTGATTTAAAATTAGTCTACAAAAGAAATCAAATCTACTTAAATATATTAAAGTACCCATTCACTCTGTTGTTTTATATGCTGCTAAACTCATGCCGTCTGCAGCCAAAAGCCATTCACACATCTGCCCAGAGGAAGATCTCTTTTAATCATTCTTTTGTCTGTATTCCACCCATTAGCAATATTTTATACACCCATCTTTGCAGGAGTATCAGTGTCAACATAAAGTACAATAACAGAGTGTAATCGGCACATTTTGTGGCCACTGATAGCTTCTTAGCACATTAGCACCATGAATGCAAAAGGTAAACATTACAAATTACACATTATCTACTGCATATATATTATTTTAAATCATCATCGAGTGGTTAAAACAGCTTCTTTTACTGATCTTGAGGCATGAAGTCATTGATAACACATTTAAATGTCACATTAGTTAAGGTTTTACATGTAGTCTTGAGCATCCTCATTTTTAAATGCTCCTCTAAACGCCTACCCCAGTGGTGTGACCGGTGCCTGAATGTTCACAAACAGCATGTCTTTGCTCAGCTGTTTCAAACCTCTTTTTGGCTCTGAGCGAAGAACGAAGAAGCACTTCGTCATGAGTGTGCCGGGCCTTTAGCAGATTTTCACTCTCCTTAGGCCTATGTATCATATTTGAATTTTTTTTATTTCAGCATGCTCACACTGGCTTGCATATGTGGACCTCAAAATTGTTTTTTGATTTGTGTTTTTTTATTCCTTCATCAGGTACGTATTGAACAGGTGATTGTTGCTGAGCCAGGTGCTGTTCTTCTGTATAAACTCTCCAATCTTCTCAAGTTCTACCATCACACCATCAGGTACAAACACCACAGCTTAGTGAATAGCCTTTATAATGGGTTTATTGTCTTTATGTCACACTACACTTGACAGAAGGGCAAAATGTATCAGTCATTTGTCATGGTGTTGTTTTTTGCTTGGCTCCAGAACTGTAACATTTTATTTAGCAGCCATAACAATATAGAATTCAAACTAAAACAAAAACAAAACATAAATCCAGTTTTGGCCTTAGCCTTCAATGTTTCAAGATGCTCCTCTTTTTTACTGAATGCATGTGTCTGTGGTTTTCGCAGTGGAATCATGGGTACCAGCGTGTCCTCTCTGTTGATGACCATGGATGAGTTTCACATGCTCAGTAAGAAGATGTTCTTCAACAGTCTCAGTCTCCACGCCAGTCGCCTCATGGATAAAGTGAGTACTTGGCACATAATGACATTTCATAGTCATAATAAGTTCAGTCCAACATAAATTCTATTCATCTTCAATGCTTAAAGAAATAGTTCACCCAAAAATAAAAATTATGTCACCATTTACTCACCCTCATGCCATCCCAGATGTGTATGACTTTCTTTCTTCAGCAGAAAACAAAGAATTTTAGAAGAATATCTCAGCTCTGTAGGTCCATTCTGTTAAGTTTAAGACATTAAAACATTTATTCATGCATATGTATACCTCTGTGCTGGATATATCATAATCAGTTGAACAAGTGATCTGTTTAAGATTGCGCATGACCATTTTCCGAAGGGAACTTGAGAAAAGTAAACAAGCACTTGCTGTGGCTTTGGCGCTGTTGGGAAGAACGATAGAAATGGCAATGGAAATACCGGTAGATGATTTGAATAAGGACACTGGCATGAACACCTTACTTGTGAAACTCAATGATTTGTTTCTCAAAGAAGAAAAGGACCGAACTTATGAGGCTTTGACCGGATTATGAAAGATAGCAGTGTTTCCATGACAGACTATATAATCGATTTTGAACAAAATCGTAAATACAAGATGGAGCTTCCTGATGCCGTATTAGCATTCAAATGGCTGGACACTGCGTGCTTGGAAGTGAAAGACCGACAGTTAGCTCTGACACCATGTACAGATTTGACTTTTGCGTCAGTGAAGTCAGTACTGAAGAGGATTTTCGGAGGAAAGTCTGCTTCTACAGTGGGCATTAACCAGGAAACTGCATATGTAACAGAGCAAAGTCGACAGAGGAGCGAGCCATGGTCGCAAAATGATCAACTAAAGACACCACTGCCTGGCACTAACCCTCTGGACAGGTATGGATGCAGATCAAAATGTGCAGTTTGTCAAAGCACATTCCACTGGGCCAAGGACTGTCCACACAGAAGTGAGCAAGTCAAACTGACTGAAGATTGTAAAACAGATGATATAGAGGAGTGCAACATTACTCTGTATACAAAAGAGTCATCCACTGAAGCAGAAATCTTTATGACAGAGTGTTTTGGCTCAGCAGTAATAGACACTGCATGCACACATCACTGAACTAAGCCAAAATGAGATAAAAAAAACCTGAGGAAGACAGAAACACACAGTCATAGACCCTTTAAGTTTGGGGATGGAATAGTGGTCTATTCCACCAGAAAGTTAAAAATTCCTGCAAATATTGGACAGACTAAGTGTCATATTGAAACTGAAGTTGTCCCAGCAAAGATTCCACTACTTTTGAGCAAGGCATCCATGAAAAGAGCAGGGACAGTGCTGGATATGGAGAATGACAGTGCAGCAATGTTCAGTCAACCTGTAAAACTTGACTTTACAAGCTCTGGTCATTACTGTGTAAACATTATGGACAATGAAAAAAAAAAAAACATTCAAGGTGATGACTGTCTTGATAGCTGCTGAAGATGTCACTCTAAAGGAACAAAAGGATGAGGATGTACAAAGTCAGTGTGATGAGGAAATACTGACAATCTCAGAAAAAATGAGCTCAGCAGAAAAACACAAAATTCTGATGAAGCGTCACAGACAATTTGGTCATGCTTCTGCTGACAGACTGCAGAGGCTTCTTACTAGCTTAGGCAATAAAGATGCCTAATGTAGTCATTCTGGAAAAAATTGTGAGTGAATGTGAAATGTGTCAGAGATACAGTAAGACCAAACCAAAGCCTGCTGTTGGCCTACCACTGGCATCTCAGTACAATGAAACTGTTGCAGTAGATCTGCATGAACTTGAACCAGGTGTGTGGTATCTCCACATTATTGACCAGTTCACAAGGTTTAGTGCAGACAGCATCCTAACCACGAAGAAGTCCTCTGAAATAGTGAAACACTTTGTCCATGTCTGGATAAGTGTGCATGGTCCACCTTAGAAACTGTTCAGTGGCAATGGGGGAGAATTTAACAATGATGAGGTGAGAGACATGGCAGAAAACTTCAACATAGAAATGAAGACAACAGCAGCATACAGCCTGTGGAGCAATGGACTTACGGAGCGTCACAACCAAACACTTACAGAGATCATAATGAAGGAGAAGACAAGTAACGGCTGTGACTGGGACACTGCATTGGACTGGGCTCTTACGGCAAAGAACACCATGCAAAATGTCCATGTCTACAGTCCTCATCAGTTGGTGTTTGGACAGAATCCCAACCTGCCCTCTGTGTTAACCGACAAGCCCCCAGCTTTAGAGGGCACCACAAAAAGTGAATGGGTGGCAAAACACATCTCTGCTTTACATGAATCAAGAAAGGCTTTCACAGAAGCAGAATGTTCTGAAAGAATACGAAGAGCACTGTGTGAACAACTGCGTCAGACAGATGAGAAATATGAAATGGGTGACAAAGTGTACTACAAGAGAGTTGACTGTCCAGAGTGGAAAGGACCAGGAGTTGTCATTGGCCAGGATGGTGCAGTGGTGTTTGTCAGACATGGAGGAACCTGCATTAGGGTACACTACCTCAGACTAAGAAAAGTAAATACAGACAGCGGAGATCAACATGTCATAAAGGATGATGCCGAAAATGACACAAACACTGTGCAAAGACAGGAGATGACAGAAGCTGCTGTCAACTGTATGGAGGGAATAGAAACTGTAACCAAGATGCAGCAGAGTTTGATGCAAATTGAGCACACAGGGGCATCCACTGGGGGGCAGAATGAAGCAGCACAACACACAAGTGATGACAGGGACACATAGTGATACAGAGCAGGGAACTGATGTCTGTCTAAAAACAGGGCAAGTTCTGAAATACAGAGACAGTGGGGCTTTGCAAAGTGGCACACAGCAAAAGTACAGAGCTACTGGTAAATACAAAAACTGGTACTCATTGGGCCAACTAATGTTACTGTTTGCAGGCAGTAAAGATTCAGTTGACTTATCAAGTTTAGAGAGTCTTCAGATAGAACCTACTGTTACTGATGTTAATACCACAAATGTCAGTGAGGATGTATGGGTAACAAAAGATCTATCCTTTGACCTAGCCAAACAAGAAGAGATAAAGAGTTGGAGAGATAACTGTGTTCGAGGAAGTTCAGGATGAGGGACAAAATTGCATCTCCACCAGATGGTTGTGCACCCTCAAGGAAACACTCACTGGACTGGTACCGAAAGCACGGTTAGTGGCCAGAGGTTTTGAGGAGTTAGACGTGTTAGAGCTGCAAAAGAATTCACCCACATGTGCTTCAGAGTCTCTTCGACTGCTTGTGGCAGTTATTTGTCAAAGACAGTAGACACTTCATTCCATGGATATAAAATCTGCATTTCTACAGGGAATAGAACTGTCACGTGACATCTACATCAGGCCTCCCTCTGAGGCTACCTGTGCAGGAACATTATGGAAGCTCAAAAAGTGTGTGTATGGTCTGGCAGATGCTTCATTTACTGGTACAACAGAGTGAAGGAAATAGTGCTGAAAGCAGGAGGAAAAATGTCCAAGGTTGATCCTGCTGATTTTTATTGGCTTGATCGGGACTGCACTGTAACTGGGGTGCTTGCCTGTCATGTGGATGACTTCATATGGGGGGGGCATGCAGAGTTTCTCCACAACTGTGATACCGCATCTCAGATCTGTTTTCCAAGTTGGACATGAGGAGCATGATCACTTCTGTTATGTGGGAATAGACTTTGTGACTGTTGACAGAAAAGTACAAATACACCAGGAAATCTACATTCAGCACATGCAGCCCATACATATGGATCCTTCACGAGGTGTGGAACAAAACTCATCTCTCAGTGAGGAGGAAAAGGATCAGCTCAGGTCCAAGATAGGCCAGATTCTCTGAGTGGCAAGGCAGAGCAGGCCAGATGTCATATTTGATGCTAGCAACTTGGCATCAAACATAAAAAATGCAACTGTGCAGACAATCCATGAAGCAAACAGGGTAGTGTGCAAACTTAAGTCCAAGAAGGTAATTCTGAACTTCCAACACTTGGGCAGAGACAGTGCTCTTAAGATGATTGTGTTCGGTGATGCCTCATTTGGAAATCTTTAAGATGGAGGCACACAAGGAGGGCACCTGATTGTTCTAATGGGAGAAAATGGAAAATTCCCACCCCTTTCGTGGCAGTCAAAGTGAGTCTAGATTATTGTGCGGAAGACACTTGCTGGTGAAACATTGGCAATGTCTGATGGAATTGACAATGCTATTTTTCTGGCCACACTGTTCTCAGAACTAACTACTGGTGATGCTGAATATGCTCCACCAATAATCTGTGTCACAGACAATCATTTACTTGCTGATGCATTTAAGTCCACAAAATCAGTCTCTGAGAAAAGACTCTGCCTGGAGATAAGTAGCATCAAAGAACTTGTCCAAACACAGAAAATTGAGCGAGTACTCTGGTACAACACAAAAGAACAACTTGCGGACTGCCTTAAGAAAAAGAGGGCGTCAGCTTGCCAGTTACTTAAGGCACTGAGTGAAGGACAATGGAAACTGGATTAAAACAAAGTCTGTCTTTGAGTCGTACTCAAGAGAACTTGTTGAAATATACTAGGTTGTATGTTTGTTCAGAATGTTCTGTTGTTTAAAAGTCACAGGGTTTAATTGGAAGATATGTAATAATTTTCATTATTTATTTATTTATTTATTTTTTTTGAAGAGAGAGAGTTTAAGTTTCAGACATTAAAAATCTGTGCTGGATATATCATAAACAGTTGAACAAGTGACTATCTGTTTAAGATTGCACATGACCATTTACCGAAGGGCAAAAGGGAAGCTCTTATTGTGAAGTAACCAGAAGTGTGTGGAGGTTTTGAGGGGAGCGAACGGGGTTGTGGAAAAATGGCGGTCGCTAATAAAGTTGTGATCGATTAACTTCTGAAGTGTGTCTTTGAGTATAACACATTCAGTGCAAAGTGAATGGTGATCAGACTTTTGTAGCTCCAAAATTCACATAAAGGAAACACAGAAGTAATCCATATGACTCCAATGTTTAAATCCATACCTTCAGAAACGATATAATACGTGTGGGTGGGAAACAGATTAAAGTTTAAGTCCTTTTTTCCTCTAAATCTCTGTTTTTACTTTTACATCTGAAAGTCACATGTGGTGCCTGTTTAGTTTTACTTTCACATCTGAAAGTGAAGATTTAGAGTAAAAAAGGACTTAAATATTGTTCTGTTTCTCAAACACGCGCTTCTGAAGACATGGATTTAAACATATGGATTACTTTCATGTTTTCTTTATGTGATTTTTGGAGCTGCAAAGGTGTATGGCACAATTCAAATACTTTGCAGCCAATCAGATTCTCACTTTCTTGAAGTCAACACAACACTTTCTAAAGGAAATGTCCCTCGCTCTCTCATCAGCTAGTTCGTTTCCTTGTGTTTTATCACTAGGCTGAAAAACAGCATTCTCACACCAGGGATTGTAAATTAGCCCCAAAATATCCCTGAACACGCACAGGTTACTTTGAAAAAACACTTCATCGACAAGTGGATCAATAGCCAGAACAAGATGGCCTCCGCTCCACACTTCTGAGAGAATTATCGCCTTAGCAGCGTGCTAATCAAATCACCTCTGGCTTAGGACGTAACGTCTCGCTCACTAACACAGCGCAGTGCCAGGAACACAAGCCAGAGCTAATGAGCCCTATTAGAGGCAGCAGGGTATTGCTCGCCTAGCAGGGTGTTTATTAGTCAGTTATGAGAGGTGTCAGTCTCGCTGTCAGACACGTTTGCCTTGATTCTGAGAGTCTTGATCATGAGTTACAAGGGTAAATACAGCTCTCTAAACTTAACGTTAGCAGGTGAACTTAAAAGAGATGTTATTGAAATTAACAGGATCCCTCCTCTGTCTGAAACTGCTCAGAAATGATAATATGTTTTTGTATCCATAATCATTTATTCAATTAAGATCAAAGGGAGATGTCATTATTTACTTACCCTCATGTTATTCCAAACCTGAATGACTTTCTTTCTTCAGCGGAACACAAAAAGTGACATTTAGCAGAATGTCCAAGCTGATCTTTTCATACAATGAAAGTGCATGAGGACCATGGACAGCTGTGGTCACTATTCACTGTCATTTTATGGAAAAAGGCAGCTTGGACATTCTACTGCCAGATAACTCTAACATTTGTATAAAATATCGGACCCCTTTCAAGGCATGGCAAGGTTAGTTTGGGTTGTCAAATTGTATAACCCCAAGAAAACTAAATGAAACATCCAGATCTCTGGGACTGCTGCATTATCACAGAGACGTGGATGTCGACGGAGTTTCCAGACTCGGCTATCATGCCCACTGGGTACTCCGTGTACCGTGCGGACAGAGCTAAAGATCTTTCAGGTAAAAGTAGAGAAGGAGGTGTATGTTTCCTGATCAACAACACTTGGTGCGACCAAAAGAACGTGCACTCTATCAAGTCCTTTTGCTCCCCTGATCTGGAATACCTCACACTACTGTGTCAACCATTCTGGCTACTGAGGGAGTTCACGTCTGTTATTATGACAGCTGTGTACATTCCCCCACAAGCCAACACAGACCAGGCACTCAAGGAACTGGTAACATAAGCAGACAGGAAACCGCACACCCTGAGGCTGCATTTATTGTTGCATGGCATATCAACAAAGCCAACTTAAGGACAATACACCAAGATACTTTCAGCATGTTACGTGCAACACGCGAGGAGAACGGGTTTTGGACCACTGTTACTCTCCCTTCCAGAATGGTTACAAGTCCCTCCCCCACCCACCATTCAGCAAATTGTACCACTGTTCTGTTCTGCTTCTGCCCGCTTACAGGCAGAAACTGAAACAGGAATCACCCACCCTCAGAACGATCCAGTGCTGGTCGGACCAGTTGGACTCTATGCTACAGGACTGTTTTGATCATGTGGACTGGGGGATGTTCCTGTCCACCACTGATGATGACATCGAGGTCTACGCAGATTCTGTAACGTGTTTCATCAGGAAGTGCATAGAAGACGTGGTGCCAACCAAAACAATATGGATCTACCCCAACAGAAAACCGTGGATTAACAGCGATGTCCATGCAGCACTAAATGCGTGGACCTCCACTTTTAATTCCGGGAACAAGAAGGAGCAAATACAAGGCAGTTATTCCCTCCGTAAAGTCAATAGAGCAGCAAAACATCAGTACATGGACAAAGTGGAGTTACAGTTTAACACCCGCGGACATAAAAAAGAATAGACACTCCCAAAAAAACACCACGCCTCTCTTCCGGACGAGCTTAACACCTTCTATGCTCACTTTGAGGTGAAAAACACGCACTCGTAGAGAAAGCTCCCACGACCGACACAGCAGAGGTTAGTTCACTTACTGTCTCTGTAGCAGATGTAACCCGATCTCTCAAACTGGTGAACATTTGCAAGGCAGCAGGTCCAGACAGCATCCCGGGTCACGTCCTCAGAACATGCGCTGGCCAACTAGTGGGTGTTTTCATTGACATTTTCAACCTCTCCCTGTCTACAGTTCTCACATGCTTCACAACGTCCACCATTTTGTCTGTACTGAAGCAAACTAAAATCACCTGCTTAAATGACTGGCGCCCTATTGCTCTGACTCCCATAATCAGCAGATGCTTTGAGAGACTAATCATAGATCACATTTGCTCTTTGCTGCCTGCCTCTATGGATCCACTACAGTTTGCTTACCATGGCAACTGTTCCAATGATGATGCTATCGCTTTCACTCTTCATACTGCTCTCTCCCCCCTGGACAAAAGGAACACATGTGAGAATGCTGTTTGTGGACTAAAGTTCAGCATTCAACACCCGGGCTTGAACAGCTCGCTGTGCAGCTGGATCCTGGACTTCCTGTCAGGCAGATGCCAGGTGGTCAGAATGGGCAGCAGCATCTCTACTTCACTGACCCTCAACACTGGAGCTCCGCAGTGCTGCATTCTCAGCCCACTCCTGTTCTCTCTCTACACCCACGACTGCGTGGCCACACACAGCTCCAACGTCAAGTTTGCAGATGACACAACGGTGGTAGGCCTGATCACAGATGTCAACGAGATGGCCTACAGAGAGGAGGTGTGTTCCCTAACATGCTTGTGCCAGGAGAACAACCTCTCTCTCAACATCAACAAGATGTTGTGGTGGACTACAGGAGACTGGACAAAGAACACCGCCCCATCACTATCGAAAGAGCACCAGTGGAGAGGGTCTGCAGCTTCAAATTCCTCAGAGTTCACATCTCTGACGACTTCACATGGTCCGTCCACACAGAGGCTTTAGTGAAGAAGGTGTACCAGCGGCTCTGCTTCCTGAGATGACTGAGGAAGTTTGGGATGAGTCACAACATCCTCAAATCGTTCTACACGTGCACTGTGGAGAGCATTCTGACTGGCTGCATCACCGTCTGGAATGGGAACAGTACTGCTCTCAACCACAAAGCGCTGCAGAGAGTAGTACGAACATCCCAGCACATCATTGGAGGTGAGCTTCCCTCCCTCCAGGACATCTATACCAGGCGATGTGTGAGGAAAGCACGGAGGATCATCAGAGACTCCAGCCATCAAGCCATGGACTGCTCTCACTGCTACCATCTGGCAGATGGTACCGCAGCATCAGAGCCCGCAATAGCAGGCGGCAGGACAGCTTTTTCCCTCAGGCCATTAAACTGCTGAACTGCTAAAAACACCATACCCTAGGGCCTAGGACCTTAACACTAAATTCACTGGATTTCACTGGACTCAATATGTATATATTTATCACATATATTATTATTAATAATAATAGTACTGTATATGCCACACATCACTGCATGTTATGTATACTATGTATACTGTACTTAATTCAATTCAGTGCAATTGCCTCTAACAGTTCAGTTTGTATATTGTGTAATGTGTATTGTGTAACATGCAAACTGTGTAAATATCTGTATAGTGTTATATATTTTTTTAATCAGAATAGTGTTATGTTGTTATTCTGTATATTGATAATTGTCATTCTGTATATTGTTATTCTGTACACTGTTATATTGTTATTGTGTACATTGTTATATTTTTATTGTGTACATTGTTAAATTGTTATTCTGTACATTGTCATATTGTTATTCTGTACATTGTTATTCTGTTGAGTGTACTTATACTTATTGTATTTACAAGTATGGCTGCAATATCTGGACCTCACACATAAGCTTTTCACACATTATTTCACTTGTGTAATGATGTAGTGACAATACAAGTGAGTTTAGTAAAGTGAGTTGCGTTGAGTCATTTTGGTTGCATCGTGTCTCAGTAGCGTCTCGCCTCTTATCATAAGCACTGCGTTTGAAACTTTGAAAAATGCATCTCGAGATCCTAGCTCGGTCCAGCTGCCTTTGAGCGCAAAAGCATGTCTGTGGAAGACTGCTGCCTGTTGCTCTTGTTGGTTTGATGAGACATGTTGTCTGTACAGCTGGAGCTGACTGCCCCCTACTGCATCAAGGTGGTACATCAAGCTTGAATTGCTCCTATGGTAGGAACATTCCTTATTACGGAATTTACGTACAGGTCAGGGGAACGAGTAATTACATAATTTTTTATGCAGATACTCATTATTTTTCATGTAATTAATCACATTAAATTAACACGTTAAATCGACAGACCTAAAAAATATGTTTACAATGATCAGTCATTAGAGTGAAAGCTTCTTTATTCTACATATGTTGCTGGCAGCACATTCACGAGTGCCGCATGTTGAGATCAAATGACCAGCCAAATTTTATATGCTTTATCTCAGTAATTCCCTGCAATTGGACACTTTCACTCGCAGAGTAAATTAATCGTGACTCACTGCGAACAGTGCATTTCTACAATGGCATCTGTAAAGGAAAACCTTTCCTTGTGTGTAATGCTGCATCTATGTGGTAGATTCATTGTGACTGACCCTATTCATTCTCTCTCAGGTAGAGCTCCCTCCCCCTGATCTGGGTCCCACTGCCTCTCTCACTAAGACTCTGTCGCTCCTCAGAGATGTTTTGGCCTCCCATGATTCCTCAGTTCTGCCTCTTGATGCCCGTCAAGCTGACTTCGCCCAGGTGAATTTAGATCATATTTTGTTGCAAATCCCAAAGTGGATGAAGCCACAATTTTATTCTTAAAGACTTTTCACTCATCTCATTCAGACTTTGCATTTATATATTTATTTATTTATGTTAAATGATGTACAGAATTGTTTCCCAACCTTTTTTGCTGTAAGTACACCCACAACAGCATCAGTGAAGTTCAAGTACCCCTTCATCGACTCAAAACAAAGATGTGTACCAAAGGCTAAAAATCTTTCAACTTTTTCAAGAATACTGTAGCATCCCTGATGTACAATATGTAAAGATGAAGTTGCCAGTTATGGTGTTTATGCATTCACAACAACAAAAACAAAACTGGATCAAATGAGCCGTAAAATTTAGCAGGACACAGACCTAATGATTTAAGTAATCTCTTAGAATATCTAAAGACAAACATGACCAGTTAGAACAGGACTAAGATAGAATTTTTTTTTCCATTTGTCCATGGAAGTCCAGATTTGAACCCCTTTTAACCCCATTAACCATTCTAAATGGTATTTGCCTTCATGAAAGTTTACCATTGGCCTTCCATTTTTTAACTGTGGCATTTGTAATAGTAAGGCCATAACCACAGGTCAGACCATGGATGGCTCCACATTACTGTGGTTAGGCTAATGTACATAGTCGTTCTTAAAACATAAACTATAGTATTTGTCATGAACAACAAATAGCCTAACAACTTTCACAATTAATAATTCCATGGAGTACAAAAAGAGATGTTCCCTTTCAAGAAAACATCAATGTTGCATGATGCATTTGGGACAACGTAAGTGATCTCATGTGGTTTGAAGCCTGTATATAATCACGCCAGTTTATTGGCTGATGGTGCTTAAGTGACGCACATAGGGAGCCACGTCACGGGCTCTATATAAACCATTGGGTTATATGGAGGCAAATAGGTATCAAAATTACTCTATGGAGGCAAATTGGAATCAAAATTCTCCAATGGAGGCCAATTGGTATCAAAATTTGCATATCAAAGGTAGGTTATGGCCCAGTTTTCCCCTGCGACTTGTGCTGGGGAGCGGGTAAAAAAAAAAAAAAGGAAAATTAATGTTAATTTATTTCCCATGTTCACACATTCTTTCCCATTCTAATGCTAGGGAATATGGTTTATTTGTCGTCCTCTGCTGTAAATACATTCAGAGTGACCCATTTTTATACTTGCCTGATCGAATTCGGCCTCTGTCCCCATAGCCTAGGGTCTTGGGACAGGCATAACGGAATTCGATGTATAATAAGCACAAGTGTTCACAAATCACACACTCCTAAATGTCACATGCTGTTCCCCCCATAATAAGGCTGTGGCTGTTGTGGCAAACCTGCTTGATCTCAATTCCCTCCATGTTCGCATATTTTAACCCTTTCTGTGCTAGGGAAGATGGTTTATCTGGCATCTTCTGTTATAAATACCTTCAGAGTTACCTCTTTTTATAATTGCCTGATCAAATTCGGCCTCTGTCCCCATGGCCAAGGGTTTCAGGACTGGCGTAACAGAATTCTATGTACAATAAGCACAAGTGCTCTTCCCCCAATGTAAACGTTCCTGCTGTAAGCACACTTCAGGATGACAGTCATCATACCTAAATCAAAAAAGGAAAACATTGTTAAACCCCATTCAATCAGTCAGGGGCAGACTGGCTATTGGGACTTTTTCCCGGTGGGCCGGCCGCAAAACAGGGCCGAACGTGCTGCACTAAGCTGAAACGGACCGCCACGTTATGCCGAGCATGCCGCGACAGGCTGAAAATGGCAAAACGGCACCACAGTATGCAGAAAAGGACAGCAACACAACCCCACCTCAATAACTTTTGGGCCAGTTTCTGTGTGAAATCCAGGGCCGATTTCTCTTCCCAGTCCACCCCTGCAATCAGTCACAATGATGGAAGGGCTTCCCTCTACTGTGCCACTGATTGCAAGGTGGCCGCCAAAGGTAAGCCAAGAGTGCTGTCTAGTGGTTACTCATTGTGCTGCAATAGAGAATCATGCATTAATTCCTCTGTCTGCCCGTGTGATGGCTTGGCAGCAGTTACAAGTTGTTCCAAATTGGGAAATCTGAATGAGAGATAATGTGTTTTTGTTTTACAGCATAAAGTCACAAGTGCATCTGGGTGACTGGTGTGTGACCATAGATTTGAAGGATGCTTATTTCCACATTAAAATGATGTCAAGGCACGGGTGTTTTCTCATGTTCGCCTTTTGAGGCAGAGCGAACCAATTTTGTGTTCTCCTTTACGGACTTGCGTTAGCACCTCGTATTGCCACAAGATACATGGATGCATCACTAGCGCCCTTTTGGCTTCAGAGCATCCACATCTCGAAGATTGGTTGGTGTTAGCTCACTCAAAATTTGGGTGCCCAACACAGAGATGTTGTTCTCAGTCACTTGAACAATCTAGGGCTGCGAGTCAACCTAGACAAGTGCATCTTGTGGCCGAGGCAACAGAGTCTTTTTCTAGAGGTGGAGCTAGACTCATGGACAATGCAGGCGCGCCTGTCTCCAACTCGCATTCTGTCATTCTGCAAGTGTCTAGCAATGTTCAAAGTGGGACACGTTCTCCCTGCAAGAACATTTCACAGGCTTTTGGGGCTTTTGATTGTGATATCTGCTGTCATTCCCCTGGGCATGTTGCATGTGAAACCTTTTCAGTGTTGGATAAACTCCGTAAAGGGACTTCAACCACTGACGCATGCGTTTCGTCCCATCATAGTGGCACGTAGGTGCTACCAAGCTCTGTTACCATAGAAATGGAACCACTTTCTGCGGATGGGTGTTCCATTGTGACAGGTGTGTCGCCGCAAAGTGATAACGACATACGCCTCCTCTATGGGTTGGGGCACTGTGTACGAGAACCATCCTGCTCAAGGAGTATGGAGAGGTCAGAGGCTAAATTGGCATATAAACTGTCTGGAGATGCTAGCAATGCTGTTGTCTTTGAAATTTTTCCTCCCGGAAATTCGAGGCAGTCATGTCCTCATCTGATCGGACAACAGGTCGTTGGTGGCTACATCAACCGTCAGGGAGGGGTGCACTCTCGTGCCATGCTAAGGCACAGGACAATGTGCTGTCTCTACGAGCAATACATATTCCAGGCTGGTTGAATTTGCTGTCCAGACAGGTTCTGATGCCTGGACATTATACCTGCAGATTGTGGAACAAATCAAGATAAGGTTTGGCGAAGTGGAAGTGGACCTGTTTGCGTCAAGTGAGATGCCACACTGTCCTTTCTGGTTTTCTCTCTCGCCCTCGGAACCGCTGGGCATCGATGTGCTGGCACATCAGTGGCCGACAGCGTGTCTTTATGCATTTCCACTGATCAACCTGCTGCACACTGTTCTGCAGAGGGTTCAAGAGGATCGTGTACGACTTCTGTTAGTGGTGCCGTATTGGCCATCACAAGTATGGTGTTCAACTCTGGTCTCTCTCCTGGAGAGAATGCCTTGGGAGATTCCAGTCAGAATTGATGTGTTGTCTCAGGCACAGGGCATCATTTGGAAATTGTAGGTTTAGCCCCTCTACGGGGCCCTCTTTTGAATGATGGTTTATCCCCCGCTGTGGTTGATACCATCTGAAATGCTAGAACTCCGTCAACGAGAAGGTTATATACACTTAAATGCTGTATTTTTGCCTCTTGGTGTGCAGTGGGGAGTGAGGATCCAGTCCACTGCCTGGTTGGTTCAGTGCTGGATTTTATTGCAAGAGCATTTTGGGGCCGGGGTTACCCCAGCAATGCTTAAAGTGTATGTGGCCACTATGATGATGCGTATTTTAAAAACCTTGTAATCGAAATTGATGCATGGCACACTGTTGTCTCTTTACCTTGTCATTGCTGTTTATAATGAAGGGGATGTCTAGCAGTTTGAGAGGTTCGACTTCATATAGAGTTTAATACTAGAATGTTCTTTGTGGAATTGGCCCTTCGCTAAGCTCCACCTGCCTTAGTTACGGTTGCTCGCTCTGGCAAGCTCTGCAGAACTCCCCTTTGGAATTAATTGGAGACTGCTGTGAATGATGCGGTTTTTGCAATTTTTTTTTTTTTTTTTCAACAACGTGTTTTAAAATTATTTTTTTGGATAAAATCCAGCTTAAAAGTACTCAAACACACATTACTTCCATAGGCTCTTATTGTAAAATAGCAAATGCTTGTCAGAGTAATGGCGGCAGGGCAACAGTTGCTAAAACAGGATTGGTCAGAAGCACTTTTAAAGCAGGGCTTAGCGAAGGGTCAATTCAAATGGGTCACATAAGTTTTATGGTCTCCGCCGGCCGCCGCGATATCGATTGAAGCCCAACTAAATCAAGCAAGTTTTGGTTTGTGCTGTTAGAGCTCTGGTGATCTTATTTCTGGAGCACGCTGATGTGCTAAAGTACGCTTCATTTGCCCCGCACAGATGTGCGTGTATGTTACGAGAGGCATATTTATATGTAATAAGGTGCAGAACTCGAGATGAATACAATTACATTTTCTTCGGCTGCTGCCAACCGCCAAAGTGGCTAGCAAGGGGGTCAGAGTTAACTACCACTGCCGATTTATACCTGCATTTGGTGATTTGGCGAATGTGAATGTCAAGCCCTGTACATTTGGTTTTATAGGTTAAATGAAGCAAAATACAATTATTTTTGCATACCCCCTGGAATCTGCTTATACCCCTGTTTGGGAATCATTGATGTACAGCATTTAAAAAAATAAATAATTAATTGAATATTTTTTATTTATCAAGTAACTTCAGACAAAGTGCAGTAAATATTAAAACAAAAGAAAAAATGGTGTGACCACCCTATCTATGCCTTGAAAACAGCAGCAATTCTCCTAGGTACAATTGCACACAGTTTTTCAGGGTTGTTTGCAGATAGGTTGTTCCAAGCATCTTGGAGAACTCGCCACATTTCTATATATGTAGGCTGTCTCAGTCTCTTCATGTAATCCCATTTACTCACCATGCTATCCTAGATGTGTATGACTTTCTTCAGCAGAACACAACCACATTTTTTTGAAGAATATTTCAGCACTGTAGGTCCATACAATGCAAGTGAATGGTAACCAAAATTTTGAAGTTCTAAAATCACATAAAGGCAGTGTAAAAGTAATCCATACAACTCCAGTGGTTAAATCCATATTTTAAGAAGTGATATAATAGGCGTGGGTGAGAAATAGATCAATATTTAAGTAATTTATTTACTATAAATCTCCACTTTCACAATCTTCTTTTGTTTTTGGTAAATTTGCATTCTTCAAACATATCGCAAACCTACTGGTCAGGGAGGAGAATTTATAGTAAAAGACTTAAATATTGTTCTGTTTCTCACACACACTTATCATATAGCTAATGAAGACATGGATTAAACTACTGGAGTATTTAATTTAAATTATTTTATGTAAATATATATATACACTACCGGTCAAAAGTTTTGAAACACTTGACTGAAATGTTTCTCATGATCTTAAAAATCTTTTGATCTGAAGGCGTATGCTTAAATGTTTGAAATGAGTTTATGTAGACAAAAGTGTAATTGTGCCACCATATTAATTTATTTCATTATAAAACTAAAATTTAATAATAAAAAAAAAAGTTTTTGAAATAGATGACTTGGACCAAATAATAAAGAAAAGCAGCCAATAAGTGCCCAACATAGATGGGAACTCCTTCAATACTGTTTAAAAAGCATCCCAGGGTGATACCACAAGAAGTTGGTTGAGAAAATGTCAAGAGTACATGTCTGCAAATTCTAGGCAAAGGGTGACTACTTTGAAGATGCTAAAATATAACACAGTTTTGATTTATTTTGGATTTTGTTTAGTCACAACATAATTCCCATAGTTCCATTTATGTTATTCTATAATTTTGATGACTTGACTATTATTCTAAAATGTGAAGAAAAAAATTATAATAAAGAATGAGTAAGTGTTTCAAAACTTTTGACCGGTAGTGTGTGTGTGTGTGTATGTGTATATATATATATATATATATATATATATATATATATATACATAAAACCAGCACAACTATATAGGAAAGCAGTTTCCTGGGATAACTGTTATTTAAAGGTCAGTTATACAATTTAGTTCATTATACAAAATATTTGACCGCAGAATACTGCGATTGACCAATCAGAATCAAGTTGTCCAGGGAGCCCTGTGTAATAAATATGCAAGTGTTTATGTGTATGCATGTGCATTTCAGCAATCTTGGGGGCCGTTTACACCAAACTAATTTTTGCATCCCATCTGCTCTGTTTTTCTATTGTATTTCTCCATAAGCATGCGCTAGATGGACACCTTGAACTGTTGCTCCACATCTTGCTGTTTTTTTTTTGTTTTGTTTTTTTGCATGGGAAAACCACATTTTAAAAAAAAAAAAAAAAGGCTGTCAGGTCAAAAAGAATGTCAACTTTTAAAAGCGTGTTTTGAGACACCTGTGTTCTGTTTTATTCACTATGTTGCATCTGGCTTTTTTTAGCGCAAGAACGTGTTCGGTCTGAACGGCCCCTTATGCACTATTAGATTGTTCCAATAATACACAAAGCGCTGTTCGGATTTGTTTATGTAATGATTTAATCTACTGTTTTCCTCCATCATCCTCTTCTCTGGTATTTAGGTGTTGTCCTGTATCCTCGACCCGTTGTTGCAGCTGTGCACGGTGTCGGCCAGCAACCTGGGCACAGCAGACATGGCCACGTACATGGTGAACTCCCTCTACATGATGAAGACAACGCTGGCTCTCTTTGAGTTCACCGACAAACGCTTAGAAATGCTTGAGTTTCAGGTGTGCTGACATTTTAACTGAGCATATTGCTCATTCTATGCTGAAGGGTAATAACAACAGTAGGTTACTCCAACTGACCAACCTTATTTTTTAGTGAGATCAGGGTTTTTATTAGAGTCAGGTATCAGTGCTCTAAAACGTGTAGAGGGTTTAAAGGCAACGTGTACTTCTGTAATGTGACATATTTAAGTGAAACAAACTTTTCAGCAGGAAAATGAAATATTAATGTAGGATGGGACTTTATTTTTTCAACAGGATTTGATCGGATCGTGATTGTTAGACTGCTACATTATTGGTTGATAATATTGTTTTTCCTAATACAATTGTGATAATGCTGTGCTTTTCTTTACATTTTGTCCTCCATATTCATAATCAGAATCAGAATGAGCTTTATTGCCAAGCATGCTTACACATACAAGGATTTTTTCGGTGACCGAAGCTTCCAGTGCACAAACAATACAGCAGCAAGACAGAGATAATAATAATAATAATAATAATTTAAAAAAAAAGCCAATAGAAAATATATAGTAAGTGTATATATATATATATATATATATATATATATATATATATAAAGAAAAATAAGATAACAATAAGAAAAAAAAGTATATATATATATATATATATATATACATACACAGTGGTGTGAAAAAGTGTTTTCTCCCTTCCTGATTTCTTATTTTTTTGCATGTTTGTCACACTTAAATGTTTCAGATCATCAAACAAGTTTAAATATTAGTCAAAGATAACACAAGTAAACACAAAATGCAGTTTTTAAATGAAGGTTGTTATTATTAAGGGAAAACAAAATCCAAACCTACATGGCCCTGTGTGAAAAAGTGATTTCCCCCTAAACCTAATAACTGGTTGGGCCACCCTTAGCAGCAACAACTGCAATCAAGCGTTTGCGATAACTTGCAATGAGTCTTTTACAGCGCTGTGGAGGAATTTTGGCCCACTCATCTTTGCAGAATTGTTGTAATTCAGCCACATTGGAGGGTTTTCGAGCATGAACTGCCTTTTTAAGGTCATGCCACAGCATCTCAATAGGATTCAGTTCAGGACTTTGACTAGGCCACTCCAAAGTCTTCATTTTGTTTTTCTTCAGCCATTCAGAGGTGGACTTGCTGGTGTGTTTTGGATCATTGTCCTGCTGCAGAACCCAAGTTCGCTTCAGCTTGAGGTCACGAACAGATGGCCGGACATTCTCCTTCAGGAATTTTTGGTAGACAGCAGAATTCATGGTTCCATTTATCACAGCAAGTCTTCCAGGTCCTGAAGCAGCAAAACAGCCCCAGACCATCACACTACCACCACCATATTTTACTGTTGGTATGATGTTCTTTTTCTGAAATGTGGTGTTACTTTTACGCCAGTTGTAATGGGACACACACCTTCCAAAAAGTTCAACTTTTGTCTCGTCAGTCCACAGAGTATTTTCCCAAAAGTCTTGGCGATCATCAAGATGTTTTCTGGCAAAAATGAGATGAGCCTTAATGTTATTTTTGCTCAGCAGTGGTTTTCGTCTTGGAACTCTTTTTTTGCCCAGTCTCTTTCTTATGGTGGAGTCATGAACACTGACCTTAACTGAGGCAAGTGTGGCCTGCAGTTCTTTGGATGTTGTTGTGGGGTCTTTTGTGACCTTTTGGATGAGTCGTCGCTGCGCTCTTGGGGTAATTTTGGTCGGCCGGCCACTCCTGGGAAGGTTCACCACTGTTCCATGTTTTCGCCATTTGTGGATAATGGCTCTCACTGTGGTTCTCTGGAGTCCCAAAGCTTTAGAAATGGCTTTATAACCTTTTCCAGACTGATAGATCTCAATTATTTTCTTTCTCATTTGTTCCTGAATTTCCTTGGATCTCGGCATGATGTCTAGCTTTTGAAGATCTTTTGGTCTACTTCACTTTGTCAGGCAGGTCCTATTTAAGTGGTTTCTTGATTGAGAACAGGTGTGGCAGTAATCAGGCCTGGGTGTGGCTAGAGAAATTGAACTCAGGTGTGATAAACCACAGTTAAGTTATGATTTAACAGGTGGGGCAAACACTTTTTGACACAGGGCCATGTAGGTTTGGATTTTGTTTTCCCTTAATAATAACAACCTTCATTTAAAAACTGCATTTTGTGTTTACTTGTGTTATCTTTGACTAATATTTAAACTTGTTTGATGATCTGAAACATTTAAGTGTGACAAACATGCAAAAAAATAAGAAATCAGGAAGGAGGCAAACACTTTTTCACACCACTGTATGTATATATATATATATATATGTATATGTATATACACACACACACACACTACCGGTCAAAAGTTTTGAAACACTTATTTATTCTTTATTATAATTGTTTTTCACATTTTAGAATAATAGTAATGTCATCAAAACTATGGAATAACATAAATGGAACTATGGGAATTATGTTGTGACTAAACAAAATCCAAAATAAATAAAAACTGTGTTATATTTTAGCATCTTCAAAGTAGTCACCCTTTGCCTAGAATTTGCAGACATGTACTCTTGACATTTTCTCAACCAACTTCTTGTGGTATCACCCTGGGATGTTTTTAAACAGTATTGAAGGAGTTCCCATCTATGTTGGGCACTTATTGGCTGCTTTTCTTTATTATTTGGCCCAAGTCATCAATTTCAAAAATGTTTTTTTTTTATTATTAAATTTTAGTTTTATAATGAAATAAATTTATATGGTGGCACAATTATATTTTTGTCTACAAAACTAATTTCAAACATTTAAGCATACGCCTTCAGATCAAAAGATTTTTAAGATCATGAGAAACATTTCAGTCACGTGTTTCAAAACTTTTGACCGGTAGTGTATATATATATATATATATATATATATAAGTATGTACAAATACAAATCTGTTATATACAGTGCAAGGGAATGTAATGCAGAAGAGGTAGGATATGTTTAATAAATATAATTGACTAAGCTGTGAATTGCACATAATTATTGCACAATTGGGCAGTTTTACTGTTTATGAGATGGATAGCCTGAAGGGAAAAAGCTGTTCTTGTGCTTGACGGTTCTGGTGCTCAGAGCTCTGTAGCACCGGCCAGAAGGCAACAGTTCAAAAAGGTAATGGGCAATAACATTGCAACATCTAATTAAGTCGTAAGCTTGTGTTTTGAGATGCTATTTATTCTGTCTCATTTATTTTTCTTAATTGTTGTTATTGGCCTCATGCTGTAGATTGAAGCTCACTTGGACACTATAATCAACGAGCAGGCCTCATACGTGATGACCAGAGCTGGACTGAGTCATATCTACAGCTGTGTTCAGCAGCACACAGCAGAGCAGGTGAGAACTACTGAAAACTCTCTTGTTCCTGTTCTCTATGTTCTCCAGAGCGCTCAGGATTCAGGTAAGAAACGGTTGTTCTTGGATTAGTGCTTGAAGCCAACTTGAACTGGCTTCTGTAATGCCACTTTAAATACATGCATAATGCATAACTCTCCTCCCCCTTGTTTTGCTCGACTGTCTACCCTAAAACTGCAGAAGTTTCCCTGCATTACAGGAATTATGTGAACTATACACAGCTGCACAAGCCCAGAAATAAAGCTTTTAGAGAAATGATCTTCACAGCGCTGCTTTTCGACAAATATTCATGATGTTCTGGAGATTATCAGTTATACTGGAATAGTGCATCTCCTTTTGTGTTTGTATTTGGCATTGAGTGTTTCTTGCTTCTTATTGAGGGCACATTCTATATTAATTGCTTAGCATTCATAAACAACATACTAATGAACAGTGTTACTTGTTGAAAGAATAGTTCATTGTGATGATTATTATTATAAAGATTATAGTAAATGTATTTCTTTAGTGATCATTGGTGTTTTTTGTCACCAAGGTTTGAATAAGCAGTGGATAGTGAATAGTGGAGATAGTGGGAAAAAAAATGCCAGTATTAAATTCTTTTTTAATTTGTTTATTTTTTATCTTGGATATTTTAGGAAAATATTTATATAATTAATAGTATTTATAGTTAGTATGCAACAACAACAAAAAAACAATATATATATATATATATATATATATATATATATATATATATATATATATATATATATATATATATACACAGTGCCTTGCAAAAGTATTCAAATCCCTGACCAATTCACTCATATTACCGAATTACCAATGGTACACTGAAATTTCATTCTGATTGATATTTTGTTTTAAAACACTGAAACTTTGTTTGTATTGTAAGGTGACATTGTTTTTTGGGAAAAACTGAAATATCTTGCTTACATAAATATTCAACCCCCACACATTAATATTTGGTCGAGCCACCTTTTGCTGCAATAACTGCTTTAAGTCTTTTGGGGTACATATATACTAGCTTTGCACACAGTGACGAAGTGATTTTGGCCCATTCTTCTCGGCAGATTTACTACAGGTTGTTCAGGTTGGTTGGGTAATGCTTGTGGACTGCAATTTTCAAATAGTGCCACAGATTCTCAATATGATTGAGATGAGGACTTTGACTGGGCCACTGTAGGACATTTATCTTTTTGTTCTTGAGCCACTCCAGTGTTGCTTTGGCCTTGTGCTTGGGATCATTGTCATGCTGAAAGGTGAATTTCCTCCCAAGTTTCAGTTTTTAGCAGACTGAAGCAATTTCTCTTGCAGTATTTCCCTATATTTTGCTCCATCCATTCTTCCTTCAATTCTAACAAGATGCCCAGTCCCTGCTGATGAGAAGCATCCCCACAGCATGATGCTGCCACCACCATACTTCACTGTAGGGATGGTGTGTCTTGAGGCATAGGAAGTGTTAGGTTTGCACCACACATGGCGCTTTGAGTTTTGGCCAAAAAGCTCTATCTTGGTCTCATCTGACCACAAAACCTTCTCCCACATCGCAGCTGGGTCACTCACATGCTTTCTGGCAAACTCCAGATGTGCTTTCAGATGGTATTTTTTGAGTAACGGCTTCTTTCTTGCCACCCTCCCATACAGACCAGCGCTATGCAGTGCTCTTGATATGGTTGACTGGTGCACCATTACTCCACTCCCAGCCACTGAACTCTGTAGCTCCTTCAAAGTGATTGTTGGCCTCTCTGTGGCTTCTCTCACAAGTCTCCTTTTTGTTAGAGTTCTGAGTTTTCAGGGACGGCCTTTTCTTGGTAGTGCCTGGGTGGTGTGATGCCTGATTATTGATCCAGCTGTGCTCACAGGGATATTTAAACATTTGGATATTATTTTGTACCCTTTCCCTAATCTATGCATTTTTATTACTTTATCTCTAACATCTGTGGAATGCTCTTTGGTCTTCATTTTCCTTCAGATTCACAGCCTGACAAATGATCCTTCAGCAATGGGGTTTTTATCCAGAAAATGTGATTGCAACTTTAATGATTCACAGGTGGATGCCAATGGTGAAATAACTGTGTCCTCGTTAGGGCAATTTCTTTCATCGGTGTAACCTGGCAGCTTCCACAGCACAGGGGTTGAATACTTATACAGGCAAGATATTTCAGTTTTTATATATATATATATATATATATATATATATATATATATATATATATATTTCCCAACATAAAACCAATGTCACCTAACAATAACTGATTTTGAGTTCCAGTGTTTTAAAATAAAATATCAAAAATATGAAATTTCATTGCACCATTTGTAATTCAGTAATATGAGATAATTGGTCATGGGTCCGAATACTTCTGCAAGGCACTGTATATACATACATACATACTGTATGTATACACCGATCAGCCACAACATTAAAACCACCTGCCTAACATTGTGTAGGTCCCCCTCGTTCCGCCAAAACAGCGCCAACCTGCATCTCAGAATAGCATTCTGAGATGATATTCTTCTCACCACAATTGTTCAGAGGGGTTATCTGAGTTACCATAGACTTTGTCTGTTCGAACCAGCCTGGCCATTCTCTGTTGACCTCTCTCATCAACAAGGCATTTCCATCCACAGAACTGCCACTCACTAGATGTATTTTTGTTTTTGGCACCATTCTGAGTAAATTCTAGAGACTGTTGTGTGCGAAAATCCCAGGAGTTTAGCAGTTACAGAAATACTCAAACTAGCCCATCTGGCACCAACAATCATGCCACAGTCCAAATCACTGAGATCACATTTTTTCCAGAATGGGTCAGTCACAATCAATTGTTACTGGAGGATTTAAAAAAATGTATTTTATAGATACTGCTGTGGTGGATTTAACAAATATGAATCCTTGCAACTATCAGTTTTAATAAAAAAATTACTCTCCAGAGTAAAAAAATTTGATGAGATGTAAAACGTTCTGAGATTTGAATGCAGATCAATGGAGGATTCAGTTTTGTGAGCCGTCTAGCACCCCCTTGTGTAAAGAAAGCTTTGCATTTCACAAAATAGGTTATTTCTGACAACATTTGGGTCAATATCAAATTATGATGACAAACATGTCCTTTGACTTTTTTAGTCATGAAAAAGCTTTCAAGTAGGGGAAATTCAAATAGAGGTATCATTCTATAATCTAAACTTTAATGATATGAAATGGCTTGACTCTGTTTTGCACATTTTTTAGAAAATATATTTGAAAATGTCAATTGCCTGAAAAAAATCCTTGTTCCCTTCAGCTGGTACACCACTTCTATGACATTTAAAGTTATTTATGTGTTTATTTTGTACTTATTTTTTATACAAGCATTAGTGCAAGGCCAAACAATTGTGCAAAAAAGCGAAATAAAATTATAATTAATAAATAAATTAAAAAAGAATGTTTTTCCTTGATTTCATGGCATTGGTGTTATCAGTGTGAAAACCTTTATTTTATTATTTTTTATGTTTTAACTTTTTTAAAAATACAAAAAGTTGTGGAAAATAATTTTTAAGGTCCAAGTTCAGAGGCTGTTTAAATATGCATATAGTGATTTTTCCCAGCATGTTAAAAATTTATTAATTCACATTTTAACTGATATTTTCACACAATAATATTTGGTGTACCCCATTGAACCCTTAAATGTGGTGTTGTAACCCATTTAACCCTCATTAGTGTTAACTTGCTTCATTCATGAAACTGTGAAAATTAAATAATAAAAGAAAGAACAACAGCCAAATTGTCCTTTATGAATAAAAAATTAATGTCAGCATGTTACAAAATGTTTACCCTCAGCGTTTATAGGCAAAAAATTAACTGAACGGAAAATTTCAATGTTTTGTAAGTTGGAAAGTCATTTCTTTTTTGAGAATGACCCATTTGCAATTTGGGTCAGTTCCTCACATTAATCTGTTGTGTGACTTTAGAAAACATGGAACACAGCACATGAGTCATATGGACTACTGTTTACGGACACAATTATTCACTTTTGTTGAAAAGGGAAGTGTGTTTTAAGGGAGCACATGGTTCTGGTGCCTCACATTTCATCCTGAATAAACCAAGAATGTTTTACTTGTAATAAGTGGTGTTTTATAAAAATAAATTAACTGAATGAATAAAATATCTTTATTTAAAATGAACAAAAAAATAATGAGTTTTAATGACATCTCGAGCATAATTCTTGAAAACAAATAAAAATGTGCTTGAAAAGTTCTTGAATTTAACTTGAGGCATCTGTATGAACCCTGGTTTGATTATTTCTGTAACTGCTGATCTCCTGGGATTTTCACACACAACAATCTCTAGAATTTACTCTGAATGGTGTCAAAAACAAAAAACATCCAGTGAGCGGCAGTTCTGTGGACGGAAATGCCTTGTTGATGAGAGGTCAACAGAGAATGGCCAGGCTATGGTAACTCAGATAACCACACTGTACAATTGTGGTGAGAAGAATATCATCTCAGAATGCTATTCTAAGATGTGGGTTGGCACAAGGGGGACCTACACAATATTAGGCAGGTGGTTTTAATGTTGTGGCTGATCGGTGTGTGTGTGTGTGTGTGTGTGTGTGTATGTATATATGTGTGTGTGTGTATATATGTGTGTGTGTGTATATGTATATATGTATACAGCATATATATATATATATATATATATATATATATATATATATATATATATATATATATATACTGTATATATATATATATGTGTGTGTGTATGTATAGATTTGATCAAAAATGACTTTTTGCAAATAGTGATGGTGCTGTTTTTTATATCAGTAATGTCCTGACTATACTTTGAGATCAGTTGAATGCCACTTTGGTGAATTAAAGTACCAATTTCCTTCCAAAACAGCAAAATCTGTACATTATTCCAAACTTATGGCCGTCAGTGTGCGCATGCATATATATATATATATATATATATATATATATATATATATATATATATCTATATATATATAATTAATTACTAAATAATTACTGAAATGCATGTTTATTCCAAAAACACCACTTCAATTCATACTTAGTGCACTGCCCTCCCATGATGCATCACAAAAAAATTTACTATTAAAAAAAAAAAAAACTACCTACTGTATATAATTACTAAAACACATATACTATGTATATTCCCAAAACACCATTTCAATTCATACTTGGTGTTTTGTCCTCCCATGATGCATCACAAAAACATACTGTATACTGTAAATAATCATTAAAACTCCTTATCGGGTCTTTTAAACAATTCAGCAAGATGTGTTATATAAAAGCAAGAGGTCACAAGAGGATGCACTGTGCACTGATTTTACCCTAGTTATACATTTTGGAAGGCATGATGCATAGTGAAGTTGCTTATTGCTTTAGTGGCAACTTAAAAAGTTGGTGAGGCTGACTTCTGACAGTTTGTCCTTCTGCAGCTCAGTTTTACAGAGTGACTGTTTCTGACCATTTTTTCACTTGTCTGTTACCTCCAACTAACACACACACACTAATAGCACACATTACTACCTTATTATCTTTTTCTCATTTTACAGGAATAGTCTCTATTGTTTATATGGCCCTTATTTAGACCTTATTACCATGGTTACCCTATGGTTAGAGTCTCATTAATAAAATGGGTGAGCATGGATTTTCACTCAAGTTCATCACTGCAGGAAATTGCCAGAGATTGAAAAAGAACACAAAATAGAGCTTATACTGTAAACATGATTACTCGTACACATCTGTTGCACATAAACAGCAACGTACGCATTTACAAATTTGACGGACGTCTTTCCACGTTTGGTTGTTATTGTATAAAAGCTGATTTACGCAACTCGAACTTTCTTACCTTTTTGTAACATGCACTTTATAAGGTGCATATCACCCATTTTATTTATGGTTAATTTCTGAATCAAGATGTTTATAGGAACAGTTCACCCAGAAATTCTGTCATTGTTTACTGATAAAAAACAACAACAAAAAACAATAAAAGTAATCCATACGACTGGTGCGCTTCCAAGACTCCTGAAGCCATACGATAGATTTGTGTGAGGAAATAAAATTCAAGTTGCTACTGTATTCACTTAAAGGGATAGTTTATCCAAAAATGAAAATTCTCTCATCATTTACTCCCCCTCATGCCATCCCAGATGTATATGACTTTCTTTCATCTGCAGAACATAAATGAAGATTTTTTGAAGAATATCTCAGCTCTGAGGTCCATACAATGCAAGTGAATGGGTGTCAAAATTTTGAAGCTCCAAAATGCACATTAAGTCAGCATAAAAGTTATCTATAAGACTCCAGTGGTTAACTCAATATCTTATGAAGTGATTTGATAGGTGTGGGTGTGAAAAAGATCAATATTTAAGTCAGTTTTTATCATAAATTCTCCTCCCTGCCCAGTGGGGGGCGATATACACAAAAAATGCAAATCACCAAAAAGAAAAGAAGAAGGACTTAAATATTGAACTGTTTCTCACCCACACCTATCATATTGCTTCAAAAGGTATGGATTTAACCACTGGAATCTTATAGATTTCTTTTATTCGGTTTATGTGCATTTTGGAGCTTCAAAATGTTGGCACCCATTCACTTGTATTGTGAGGACCTACAGAGCTGAGATATTCTTTTAAAAATATTTTTTTCAGTTCAGCAGAAGAAAGAAAGTCATTCACATCTGGGATGGAAAGAGGGTGAGTAAATGATGAGAGAATTTTCATTTTTGGATGAACTATCCCTTTAAGAGCTTCCTCTCCGTGCTTTCAAATCTCATTCTCACTCACATTCAGTTCAAATATGGTGCGTCTCATTGCACCGGGTTTGGCACATTTGAATTGAATGAGATTTAAGAGCTAAGGTGGAGAGAAAGTTTTTCAGCAAATAACAACTTGTAACGGGGTAAGGTGGGCAAGGAGGAGGCGGGAACTGGCTGAACAGTCAACGTACATTTTAATAACATAAATTAACTTAAAACAACATAAAACACACAGACGCACACACACAGCGGCCGCGTGTGTCTCTCTCTCTCCCGAACTGGCGCCTCCAGCTCGTCTTTATCCCCCTCGCAGCTGATAAGCCCAATTCAGGCCTGAATCAGGCCTCACGGCCCAGCCCCACCCTCCTCCTCATGATCACACAACTTAAAAAATAGGGATTACTGAATGGATTACTTTTATGCTGCTTTTGTCCTTTTTGGAGCTTGAAAATTTGGACCCCATTGACTTACATTGTATGGATAGAAACACCTGAAATGTGCAATCAAAATGTCTTTGTTTGTGTTCCGCAGAAGAAAGTCATATGAGTTTGAGATGGTATGAGGGTAAATGATGACACTATTATTTTTGGGTGAACTATCCCTTTAAGGAGGGACTTGAACCATATAAACCAAAATATCTACCAGGCACAGCCCCTAGCATTGTGGCAGCCAGTTTTGCACAAGCAGGCACCATTTACATTATCTTCAGAAAATGTACAAATCTAGTTCATCTCTCTCTTTTTGCATTTCCTAGCAGCCATGATCTTTTAAGTTCAGCTCAGTAATTGTCAGGTTACGAAGTTTCTAGCAAACTCTGTGACTCTTAGGAACATGTGCTGGCTCTTTAAGCAAGGTGTTATGTTACAGAAGACAGGCGTGAAAGAGAAAGCACAAAAAGTAAGTGCGCGTGTCTGTGTGTGTGGGTCTTGGCACTGCAGTGCAGTCTGGGCATTTCCAAGCCTGTTCTCATCACACACCCCCGTAAAAGGCTGGCATGTGACTAAGCGTCTCTGGACACCTGCTGTCCACCAGCACAGGACACAACTGTCTCGCCTACGGCATCAATGTCTTCACTGTTCACTCATGCTGTTAATTACGGCCTGTTTCGGCTTTATATGGCTCCTGCTGCCCACAACAGTCATGATTAATGAAGCTGGCCCTCAAAAGCCAACGTTGTGTCTCATTTCAATGGCATCATTTTAAAAATATTATGGCCTCCAAGGTTTGTATGCAAGAAATACCACTAGACATGGCATCTGAAGTTCCTGTTTCCAGTCTTAATGAATCTTTGTCCTCTGTTGTTCATTAAAGTAAAAAGCCATTCAAGGTCATGCATTTCAGTGATTTTACCATGGTTAAAAGATTATTCCACCCAAATTCTGTCATCATTTATGCACCCTCATGTTGCAAACCTATATGACTTTTACTGCTAAACTCAAAAGGTGTCATTTTGAGGGGGGGCCTGGGTAGTTCGTGAGTAAAGATGCTGACTACCACCCCTGGAGTCGCGAGTTCGAATCCAGGGCGTGCTGAGTGACTCCAGCCAGGTCTCCAAAGCAACCAAATTGGCCCGGTTGCTAGGGAGGGTAGAGTCACATGGGGTAACCTCCTCGTGATCGCTATAATGTGGTTTGCTCTCAGTGGGGCGTGTGGTGAGTTGTGCGTGGATGCTGCAGAGAATACCGTGAATGTCTCCGTCTCCGTGGTAACACGCTCAACAAACAACGTGATAAGATGCACAGATTGACGGTCTCAGATGCGGAGGCAACTGAGATTCGTCCTCCGCCACCTGGATTGAGACGAGTCACTACGCTACCACGAGGACCTAGAGCGCATTGGGAATTGGGCATTCCAAATTGAGGAGAAAAGGGGGAGGAAAAAAATAAAAATAAAAAGGTGTCATTTTGAAGACTGTTCATGCTGGGTTTTTTTAGACAACGAAAGCGTACATTGACCAGGGGCAATTTATGCTCATAAAAGGACAAATAAGTACCATAAAAGTCTTCCTTTGTGTGAGGAACAGACAAAAAGTTAAAAAAGTTAAAGTTATTGACTGATAATCTTGCCCTCCACTGGAGCTATCAATCACATTTACAGGTGCATCTCAATAAATTAGAATGTCATGGAAAAGTTCATTTATTTCAGTAATTCAACTCAAATTGTGAAACTCGTGTATTAAATAAATTCAATGCACACAGACTGAAGTAGCTGAAGTCTTTGGTTCTTTTAATTGTGATGATTTTGGCTCACATTTAACAAAAACCCACCAATTCACTATCTCAAAAAATTAGAATACATCATAAGGCCAATAAAAAAAACATTTTTAGTGAATTGTTGGCTTTCTGGAAAGTATGTTCATTTACTGTATATGTACTCAATACATGGTAGGGGCTCCTTTTGCTTTAATTACTGCCTCAATTCGGCGTCGCATGGAGGTGATCAGTTTGTGGCACTGCTGAGGTGGTATGGAAGCCCAGGTTTCTTTGACAGTGGCCTTCAGCTTATCTGCATTTTTTGGTCTCTTGTTTCTCATTTTCCTCTTGACAATACCCCATAGATTCTCTATGGGGTTCAGGTCTGGTGAGTTTGCTGGCCAGTCAAGCACACCAACACCATGGTCATTTAACCAACTTTTGGTGCTTTTGGCAGTGTGGGCAGGTGCCAAATCCTGCTGGAAAATGAAATCAGCATCTTTAAAAAGCTTGTCAGCAGAAGGAAGCATGAAGTGCTCCAGAATTTCTTGGTAAACAGGTGCAGTGACTTTGGTTTTCAAAAAACACAATGGACCAACACCAGCAGATGACATTGCACCCCAAATCATCACAGACTGTGGAAACACTGGACTTCAAGCAACTTGGGCTATGAGCTTCTCTACCCTTCCTCCAGACTCTAGGACCTTGGTTTCCAAATGAAATACAAAACTTGCTCTCATCTGAAAAGAGGATTTTGGACGACTGGGCAACAGTCCAGTTCTTCTTCTCCTTAGCCCAGGTAAGACGCCTCTGACGTTGTCTGTGGTTCAGGAGTGGCTTAACAAGAGGAATACGACAACTGTAGCCAAATTCCTTGACACGTCTGTGTGTGGTGGCTCTTGATGCCTTGACCCCATCCTCATAAGGCTGCGGTTCTCTTGGTTGGTTGTGCGTCTTTTTCTTCCACACTTTTTCCTTCCACTCAACTTTCTGTTAACATGCTTGGATACAGCACTCTGTGAACAGCCAGCTTCTTTGGCAATGAATGTTTGTGGCTTACCCTCCTTGTGAAGGGTGTCAATGATTGTCTTCTGGACAACTGTCAGATCAGCAGTCTTCCCCATGATTATGTAGCCTAGTGAACCAAACTGAGAGACCATTTTGAAGGCTCAGGAAACCTTTGCAGGTGTTTTGAGTTGATTAGCTGATTGGCATGTCACCATATTCTAATTTGTTGAGATAGTGAATTGGTGGGTTTTTGTTAAATGTGAGCCAAAATCATCACAATTAAAAGAACCAAAGACTTAAACTACTTCAGTCTGTGTGCATTGAATTTATTTAATACACGAGTTTCACAATTTGAGTTGAATTATTGAAATAAATGAACTTTTCCACGACATTCTAATTTATTGAGATGCACCTGTATGTTTCGACATTGTTATTTGGATTGTTGCATTTGACCATAATAGATGAGAACCAATGCCACTTGGTGTCATTTGCAAACCAGTTGTGATGTATTGTTATGTGTGCAAATGAGATTGGAGAGATGTGGAAGAGAGTACAATTGTCAGCAAATAACAACTTAAATTTCCAAATTAAAAACTGTTGTCTGACTTCAGAAGACTTGGAATATATTTATGGTGTGAATCTTTGGGTTGAAAGCGATTCAATTCACGATTCATAGGTTTTCAATTCGATTCAAATTCAGAAACGATTCGATTCAATACACAATTAATTTAAATCAAATAGGATTACAAAGATTTCCAGAAAAAGAAAGACAGAATACTCAAATGTTTATATATTTAAAAAGGTTGTACACTGTTTTGTCGATTCGCGATTAATTAGATTTTTAGCATTTTAAACCGATTATTGACCAACACTAAAGATTCTTGAAGTTTCAAGTGGTCCTGTTCCACCCATTCCTTCTCGTCTTTGTTCATGTGTTATATCTGCGCTGCAGGCTCTTTAAATTCACAGCTCTTGTTTGCAGCGGTTCAGGGGAAGTGGATGTGTGTCCTTTACTCATGATTTGCTGTGTTCTCTCTCTCAGGGGCCTCTGGCCAACCTCCCTGGCATGGACAGCACATCCTTAAAAACAGCCATGGTGAGGCATATTTCTTTTTTTAATATCACCTCTACGTTTTTTTGCTTTGTTGTTTGTCTTTTTATGTGTTATTTGTGTCTGTTTTACTTATAGGTCCAGTTTGACCATTATTTGGCCTCTCCTGATACGCTTGTGATGCCGCAGCTCAACTTCCTGCTCAGTGCTGCTATTAAGTATGAGTCAGCACACCTTTCATCTTTAATACAGATTTAAAAAAAAAAAAAAAAAAAAACACGAAGCATATCAAAACACTAGAATTATTCGCTACACAGTTTACCCCAACTTAATATAAACAGAGAGTTAATTCTCACGTCATTCCAAACCTGTGTGACTTTTTTCCCTCCATGTAAAAATTTTTTTTTACTGATAAAAAAAATCAGAATATGGCCCTTTTAAACATTTCACTTCTAACATTTACATTTCCACAGTATGCATCACAATTCACATTTTTTAAAACCAATAGAATTTGACAATCAAGTTTTGTTTTGTTTTGTTTAGTGTAGATTTTTTTTTTTTTTTTTTTAATCTGTGTTTTGTTTTGGTTCACTGCAATTTTTTTACTTTATTGTTTTTTTCACCAGTTTTTCAGTGATTGCTTTTCCTGTTTAGCCACACTATTCTTTTTGCTTAGACCTAAACAACTGATTGGTTTTAGCCAATAATATCGATTCAAGTGCCATTGCATTAACAGAATAATGAGCATGAGAGGTTTCTCATGCATTCGTCATGCAAACCCTTCATGCTTGCATGCTTTTAACATCAGCGCATCAGTGCAATGTTGCTATTTGAGCGGTAGAGAGGCACGCAACACTGAGTCACATTGTTACTGGGAAATGTATCAGGCTTGAGAAGCACTCACTGTACCTCAGGTTAATGTTCTCTATTAATGGAGATGGACTCGTGCACGGGCTTGGCACAACTAATTAGCTCCTGGTCCATTTCTCTTTCTCTCCGTACCACACTCTTCCACACATAAACTAGCTACACGTGACTCAACACTGCGTGAGGTACAAAAAATGTAACTAAATAGAGATGGATCAGCACACACACACGGTTTTTGTTTAATGCAACCACTCTTCAATACAACATCTCATACATTTCATGTTAAAGGAATAGTTCACCCAAATATATAAATTTGGCCATCATTTACTCGTCCTCATGTTGTTCCAAACCTTTATGATTGTCCTCCTTCACTGTCAGAAAAAAAGTGCACAATTTGTACCTTTAGGGGTACAATGGCTTGTCACTGGGGCAGTACCCTCAAAGGTACATCCGTGTACCTTTAAAGAGGCAAATATGTACCCTTGGTGACTAACTTGGTCCTCAGTGATATGGTACTATAATGTACCCTTGGAAAAGGTGCAAATTTGGCCTATTAAGGGTACTGTCCCAGTGACAAGCACGTTGTACCTTATGAATGGCACATTTGTACTCAATAAAGCATATTAAAAACTGCCAACTTGTTGTTAAATCACATTTATTTAATAACATGAAACATTCAGTAATTTCACATTTCTCACATTTTTGTTCACAATGTCACAGAATTAACACTTTAAACATCTCAGAATCACAATTTGTCAAATACAGTAGGATACATTATACATAAGCCATTTTGCTTTAAAAATATTACTACACATTTCATATGAACTTAAGTACCCTTTAACACTCACCCAAAAATACATTTTAGGAGCACATAAAAGGAGAGGTTTTAATGAACATCACAGGCTATCTTTAACACAGTGGCAGTTGACAGTACCTCACTTTAAAGCTTAAAAAAAAAAAAAAACACGTGAACACACAAACCACTTCGAAGGAGCTTCTCTCATTTCAGGTTAAGGTTAAAAAAATACATATTGTATGCCCTCAGACGACTTGAAATTAGACACACAGTTCACATCACATGGATTACTTTTGACATCTTTTGGGTCAAAATTGAGCATATTTTTCATATTGGGCGAAAAAAGTCATGTTAAAAAAGAAAGTATGTACTGAAGGCTGAAATTACCCCCTCTTTGATTCTCATTCCCCTGTACACCATACATTTGATCAGAACTTGAACCGTCCTGGTGAAAGCCATTTTCATATGGTGTATCAGCATCACACTGTAAGAGGAAAACATAATGTTAGAACAGAATTAAAACCATGCAACGTGTGCAAAAACAACTTTCCAAGCTTTACTAAATTTGCTATGACAGAGTATTACAACATTCTGATGAAACAAACACATTTTTTGGACAATATTTACTACTCATATAATCTGCAGTAATGCCACAGTAAATACCTGGAAGATCTTCTGCAAACATCTCTTCTCTTGCTTGTATATTTTGGCTAAAAGTATTTTTCTTGGCGCACATGCGCAATACTAGTGAAGCCTTCCTTGAAGCACTGGACAGTTGATGGATGGATTCGGTCAATTTCATCACATAACTGGAAAAAAATTATAGTAATAGAAAGTTAATCATTCACATTAAATTGACATTAAAGTGGTCACACCAGTCTTATAGAAATAGTTCACCTAAAAAAGGAAATTATGTCCTAACTCACCCTTATGTCGCTCCAAACCTGTACAGTTGAAGTCAGAAGTTTAATACACCATAGCCAAATACATTTTAAAATTTTCACAATTCCTGACATTTAATTGTAGAAAACATTCCCTGTATTAGGTCATTTAGGATCACTACTATATTTTAAGAATGTGAAATGTCAGAATAATAGTAGACAGAATGATATATTTCAGCTTTTATTCCTTTCGTCACATTCCCAGTGGGTCAGAAGTTTACATACACTTTGTTAGTATTTGGTAGCATTGCCTTTAAATTGTTTAACTTGGGTCAAATGTTTTGGGTAGCTTTCCACAAGCTTCTCACAATAATTTGCTGGAATTTTGGCCTATTCCTCCAGACAGAACTGGTGTAACTGAGTCAGGTTTGTAGGCCTCTTTTCTCACACATGCTTTTTCAGTTCTGCCCACAAATATTCTATCGGATTGAGGTCAGGGCTTTGTGATGGCCACTCCAATACCTTGACTTTGTCAACTTTGGAGGTATGCTTGGGGTCATTGTCCATTTGAAAGGCCCATTTTCAACCGAGCTTTAACTTCCTGGCTGATGTCTTGAGATGTTGCTTCAATATATCCACATAATCTTCCTTCCTCGTGATGCCATCTATTCAGTCCCTCCTGCAGCAAAGCACCCCCACAACATGATGCTGTCACCCCCATGCTTCACAGTTGGAATGGTGTTCTTCGGCTTGCAAGCCTCACCCTTTTTCCTCCAAACATAATGATCATCATTATGAAGTATAGATAATTGTCTGCCTGTTTCCTCCAGCATCTTCACAAGGTCCTTTGCTGTTGTTCTGGGATTGATTTGCACTTTTCGCACCAAACTGCATTCATCTCTAGGAGACAGAATGCTTCTCCTTCCTGAGTGGTATGATGGCTGCATGGTCCCGTGGTGTTTAAACTTGCATACTATTGTTTGTACAGATGAATGTGGTACCTTCAGGCATTTGGAAATTGCTCCCAAGTATGATCCAGACTTGTGGAGGTCCACAATTTTTTTTCTGAGGTCTTGGCTGATTTCTTTTGATTTTTTTCATGATGTCAAGCAAAGAGGCACTGAGTTTGAAGGTAGGCCTTAAAATACATCCACAGGTACACCTCCATTTCAGTACACATCCTATCAGAAGCTAATTGTCTAAAGGCTTGACATCATTTTCTGGAATTTTCCAAGTTGCTTAAATGCACAGTTAACTTAGTGTATGTAAACTTCTGACCCACTGGAATTGTGATATAGTCAATTAAAAGTGAAAACATTTCTCTGTAAACAATTGTTGGAAAAATTACTCATGTCATGGACAAAGTAGATGTCCTAAACAACTTTAGTTTGCTAATTTGAATTCTGTGGAGGGGTTTTAATGACTTCAGCCTAAGTGTATGTAAACTTCTGACTTCAACTGTATATCTTTTTCTTCTGTGGAACACATAAGGTGAATGTTTGAAATCTTCATAGTGTTTATTGGCCATAATGTAAGTGGATGGTGACTAAAAAAAAAAGCTCAAAAAGAGGGGAAAATACAATAAAACCACAGTAAAAGTAATCAGTACTACTTAAAATATATTCCAGGTTTTTCTCAGGATGCAATGAGAACCAGTGAGGTTTTCAGTGCTTTATTGCTTTAATTTGATAGTAAATAACAACTTAAATTATGTTCTGTTCATCAAAGTGATCATATCATGACAGAAAACTTGGAATACATTGCACCATTTATTTAAAATACTTTTACTGTGGTTTATGTCCCGCCACCAGAAATTCACCTTTTGAGTTACAAAGAAGAAGTTGGTTCATGTTGGTTTGAAATTACATTAGGGTGTATAAAAGAAATAATTTTCCTTTTTGGGTAAACTGTTCACCAACTTTTCAGCTATATAAAAATGTCCAAATTCTGTGCCGCTCTCATTTTCATGTTCCCCCAGTCTTTACAGTGTAGTTCTAACCTACTGTTCCAGGTGCAACACTGAAATTAAACATGCATTTTAAGCTGATAATTGACATAAAATTATCTGTGATATTACTTACACTGGAGAGTTTTTATCCACCAGTCATTCCATCTTCTATCTCCCTTCTCCGCCATGAAAAAGTTTGCTGCATCCAAGGTATCTGGTAGCATCTTGACATACAATACATGCAAAACATTTACATGTCCCTCAAAGGTGCATCCTCATCAGTGACAGCAAACTGCTGTTGGAGCCAAATAAAAAGTGCAGAGGAAAATATTTGTTCAATCTCAAATGTACAAACAATATTTCCCATCTGAACTTAAATTGTGCAACCACTCAAAGATACTCTGTTACTCTTCAGTTATAAAGAGTGTTAATGCTATCAATAATTTGAAGCTATATGTATTGTGAAAAGCACTATACAAAAAAAAAAAAAAAAAAAAAGAAGACTTAAACATTATTGTGCACTTGGCTAGCTAACGTGTTATACTACAGCAATCCACTCACCCCTGACCCAGACCTGTGACAGGCTCTTTGCAGTTTTTTCAGACTCTATGACTGTGCCCAAATTCCTCCTTACTCCTCTCCTCCTCGAGAATTAGAGGTACACGCTCCAAGAGATCGGTGCCAAGTATGCTAACAAAGACAGAGAAACATTTATAAGCATGATCAAGGATTACAGGCAATAAATGTCATAATACTTGGATTTATTGTGACAATACTGTGGTTGGGGAAGCATACTGTACATGTAATAAGTCAAAAAAAAAAATTTATACTTTGGGCATTCGGAATTAACGCTGGTATCTTTCCTACTGTAATCTTGCGTATTAAAAATGATGTTATTGTTCGTGGATGGAAAACAATCATAGCCGATACACACTTGCTGGTAAGCGGTGTTGAATGGCAGTGGACACATACCGTTATATGCTCAATACGTGGTACAAGAAATCAGTATAAATGAAGAAAGCATGACAAAAGAAAACATGACAAAAAACGTTTAGCGGTGTAGTAGCTTTGGTATAAGCGGAATGATTGTCACGAATGTCGAATTATTGAAAATGAATGCAAACCTGAGGCATAACGGCCGCAACGCAATTACCAATATGGGGTGTCCAATAATTGCCAATAATTCGACGGTCCCTCGTCAATTATTCCATACTAAACTGAAATAGGAAAACAATATGTTGGCTTTCTCAAGCCTGTATAATTAAATAAGTAGTTTGGCGGGAGGGCAAATCTGGTTAGCTTGCGAACACGTCAACGGCCCTGTCAACGAAAATTACTACCAACAAACACATAACAATTGGACAAATACACGAAATACAAGTGAAGTACCAATTATAACAACATTTAAAGTTAAACGTACCTCTGAATTTATGTGATTCTTCAGTGACTTCCAGGTTCTTTTAACTTGAGGAGAAGATCCTCCGTCGACAGTCAGAGATCCATCATCATTTTGCAAGCGTCGGTTCGCACACATCCCAAACTTCCCGCGCACAGCACACGCGGTGAGTTAATCCCATTGGACGAATTTGAATAAAGCCCAAAACTGTGAAATTTCTTGCAGCTCTACAGTTTTTCTTGCTTAAAAAAGTTTGTATTGTGCATAAGAGTTTGTGCTCTTCCTTTGAATAAATTATACATCCAAACGATCCAAAGTTTAATTATTTTATTTAAAGAAACAGCTCGTTTATTTTATACGGGATAAAATGTCATTTGTTTCTAAACCTGTTTGTAATTTAATATAATGAATTTGTTTTATATGTTAAAAAAAACATCATCTTCACCTAAATATAAACACGAAAATCCAGAGGTCAGATATGGATTATTTTATATTTATTCACCTGTTGTATGTGACCAGAGAACATGAACTATTTTACTGTATAACATTTTATTTTTATCATTTGTTATTTAAGTTTATGTTGGTGTTGGGTGATTTTCAATTGCGTGTTTATTGAATTGTTGAGATCACGTATGGGACACTGAAGTGTATTTCATGCACTTGAAGGGTTTGGCTTTGGCAGCCTTGAACCACCCCAACCCCCACCAGGCAAATCATTTGATCACAGTATTTTGTACCTCATTTGGGAAAAATAGTACATACATGGACATAAATGTATTTGTACCTTATCTATCCCTAAAGGGTACATATTAGTACCTTAAGGTGTAACTTTAACCCAGTGAGGGTACAACCACATAAGCTGTACCCTATGTGATCACAAATGGACCCCGACCGTACCTTTTTTCTGACATTGTTTAGTGGAACACTAAAGGAGATATTAGGCAGAATGACAGCCATAGTCACTATTCACTTTTATTGCACCTGCTTCCCCTACAGTGAAAGTAAACGATGACTGAGACTGTCAGTCCCTAACATTCTGCCTAACATCTTTAATTTTCCATGGAAGAAAAAAAAGTCATATGGGTTTGGAACAACATGAGGGTGACTAAATGATGGCAGAATTTTCATTTTTGGGTGAACTAACCATTTAAAACCAAGTCTTACTGACACATAAGGCATGTTTATGCACACGATAAATGTTTACATGCATGTAAATTGACCTGCCTTAAAACGCTACTTAGCAATCTTACTTCAGCAACTGTTCCCATCTGCCAGATTATCAGATCTCAGAAGCTCATCTCTAATGCAAGTCTGTGGAAGTCCTGTGATTTGGATGGTATTAAACATAATTTATTGAAAAACATTTGGTAAAATGTTGTTGCAGAAGCACTTATAATAGTGACACAAGGTATCCATAGAGGATACATACAGTATTTCCCCCTCTTCTAAATCTTTAAATACATTTTAAAAAGTGCACGTTGTGGATAAAACTACTGGATGTGTCAGCCCTCATTCCCAATAACATCTGTAAAGTACCTAAAATATAACATCACTTAACATTAATTCATTTATGAACTGATTCTTGTCATAATTGAGGCAATAATAGTAACTAGAGTTCACAATACTAAGTATGTTGTTGAAATGTTAGGAACAGTTCTGTTCACTTACACTGTTTTCAGCCTTAATCACTATGAAACAAGGCTTTTCTCTTTTCATTTCAGTTTGATAAGCATTTGCCTTGATTCTGATTCACCATCTCAACAGTTTTTAATCTTGTTACAGCATAATTTAGAATTATTTAACATAAGATAAAAATGCTGCCTATTGTCACACTTAAAGCCAACATAAGAGTAATATTCATTAAATTTGTACCACTTTATGAACACTTTTTATTGAAAATCGTGCTGTTCACTCACAGAAATGTCCAGTTCATTCCAATGAGATGTTGTGTTAAGCATGCCTGAGGGATTAACAGCGACAGAGGGGGGCAGAGCAGCATACAGTATGAAGCTGGGCTGGTAACAGAGCATCTGTAGAGGGCAGTGTTTGTCATGAACTGAACCCAGATCAGTGCAGTGTTTGGCTCTACTGTCTGTGCTTACTCGACCAGCAACACTCTGACCAGTTTATGTAGTTTTCAATTAGACTTGATGCATGTGTGATGTGTGGTGTGTTTCCAAATACCCACATCAACAGAAGAACCCTTAAAACCAAAACAGCAGAACTTATGGCTTCCAAAGTCTTTGTAGATTGTGTTTTGATTTGCTTAGTACTATATATATATATAAAGTGGTCGGTAAATATGTGTGTGTGTGTGTGTGTGTGTGTGTGTGTATGTATATATATATATATATATATATATATATATATATATATATATATATATATATATATATATAAACACACCGATCAGCCACAACATTAAAACCACCTGCCTAATATTGTGTAGGTCTCCCTCGTGCCGCTAAAACAGTGCCAACCCGCATCTCAGAATAACATTCTGAGATGATATTCTTCTAACCACAATTGTACAGAGCGGTTATCTGAGTTACCTTAGACTTTGTCCGTTCAAACCAGTCTGGCCATTCTCTGCTGACCTCTCTCATCAACAAGGCGTTTCCATCCACAGAACTGCCTCTCACTGGATGTTTTTTGTTTCTGGTACCATTCTGTGTAAATTCTAGAGACTGTTGTACATGAAAATCCCAGGAGATCAGCAGTTACAGAAATACTCAAACCAGCCCGTCTGGCACCAACAATCATCCATGCGATTACCTAATCAGCCACTCGTGTGGCAGCAGTGCAGTGTATAAAATCATGCAGATACAGGTCAGGAGCTTCAGTTAATGTTCACATCAACCATCAGAATGGGGGGGAAATGTGATCTCAATGATTTGGAGCGTGGCATGATTGTTGGTGCCAGACGGGCTGGTAATATATGTACCATTTTTAAAGAAAACAGGAGTGAGCAGGCAAAACACATTTCTTTTATTTCTTATGGGATTCATATTCAACTGTAGGTTATAACAGATTGGCACAATCATAAAACAAAACATGGCAACAAAGAAAAAAAATGAAATGACCCCTATTCAAAAGTCTGCATACCCTTAGGTCTTAATACTGTGTATTGCCCCCTTTAGCATCAATGACAGCGTGCAGTCTTTTGTAATAGTTGTCTATGAGGCCCCAAATTCTTGCAGGTGGAATAGCTGCCCATTCTTCTTGGCAAAATGCCTCCAGGTCATGCAAAGTCTTTGGTCGTCTTGCATGAACCGCACATTTGAGATCTCCCCAGAGTGGCTTGATGATATTAAGGTCAGGAGACTGTGATGGCCACTCCAGAACCTTCACCTTTTTCTGCTGTAACCACTGGAGGGTCAACTTGGCCTTGTGCTTAGGGTCATTGTCGTGCTGGAAAGTCCAAGAGCGTCCCATGCGCAGCTTTCGTGCAGAAGAATGCAAATTGTCTGCCAGTATTTTCTGATAACATGCTGTATTCATCTTGCCAACAGTTTTCACAAGATTCCCCGTGCCTTTAGAGCTCAAAACTTCTCTTTTCACTATAGGCCTTGTTGACACCTCTCCAAACATAGCACTTATGGTTGTGACCATAAAGCTCTATTTTGGTCTCGTCACTCCAAATTACAGTGTGCCAGAAGCTGTGAGGCATGTCAAGGTGTTGTCGGGCATATTGGAACTGGGCTTTTTTGTGGCATTAGCTTCTTTCTGGCAACTCGACCATGCAGCTCATTTTTGTTTAAGTAAGCAAACAAAAAAAGTATTGTGCTCCTTGAAACAACCACACCGTCTTTTTCCAGAGCAGCCTGTATTTCTCCTGAGGTTACCTGTGGGTTTTTCTTTGTATCCAGAACAATTCTTCTGGCAGTTGTGGCTGAAATCTTTCTTGGTCTACCTGACCTTGGCTTGGTATCAAGAGATCCCCGAATTTTCCACTTCTTAATAAGTGATTGAACAGTACTGACTGGCATTTTTAAGGCTTTGGATATATTTTTATATCCTTTTCCATCTTTATAAAGTTCCATTACCGTGTTACACAGGTCTTTTGACAGTTCTTTTCTGCTCCCCATGGCTCAGTATCTAGCCTGCTCAGTGTATCCACGTGAGAGCTAACAAACTCATTGACTATTTATACACAAACACTAATTGCAATTTAAAAAGCCACAGGTGTGGGAAATTAAACTTTAATTGCCATTTAAACCTCTGTGTGTCACCTTGTGTGTCTGTAACAAGGCCAAACATTCAAGGTTATGTAAACTTTTGATCAGGGCCATTTGGGTGATTTCTGTTATCATTATGATTTAAAAAGGAGCCAAACAACTATGTGATAATAAATGGCTTCATATGATCACTATCCTTAAATTTTTTGCATGATCAGTCATATTTTCAATATCAATGCCAAAATTTCACAATTTCTGCCAGGGTATGCAAACTTTTGAGCACAACTGTGTGTGTATGTTTATATATATATATATATACAGTTGCAATCAAAATTGTTCAACCCCCCTGACCTGAATACATTCTGGTGATGTGAATTAAAACACATCAACTAAAACCTCAGTAAACAGTCAAAGTACATTTTTAATACACATTTGAGTGATTTTGAGAACAAAGAGTTCAGTTTACCCAAATTTTTAAATAAAAACTAACTAATTCTCGCCACAAATGTCATGTCAAAAATATTCAACCCCCAAAGTCAATCATTTGTGGAGCATCCTTTATCCTTAATAACAGCAAATAAATGTTTCAGGTAAGTGTTCTCAGGCTTTGGACACCTCTCTATTAGAATTTTTACACATTTCTCATGAGCAAAAGCTTCCAGCTCATTGACATTCTTTGGTTTCTGTGCTGCCACTGCTTCCTTGAAATCCCACCAAAGGTTTGCAATGGGATTTTAATGATGGACTGAAAGGGCCATTTAAGGACATTCCACGACCTATCCCTGAACCAGATTTTGAGATCCAACTATGAGCTTTTTAACTGCAGCAACTTTAATATACGCTATTGGAGCTGGATTTACCACAGCTGTTGGCACTAGACTTGCCCTCCAATGGGTCCTCTCCCATGGGTTTAAGATGGTGTTATTGTTTTGCTGGAGAGTCCAGTGATCACAGAGCTTCAATTTACACACTGAAGGCATCACATTTTTCATGCCAAAATGGTCTGATACCTGAAAGAATCCATGGTGTCAGTCACATAGTCAGGATAGCCGTTTCCTGCAGCCGCAAAACACCCCCATAACAGGACTGACCCACCTTCATGCTTGACTGTGGGGATGGTGTCTTTCTTGTCATCAACTTGTCATCTTACTCCAGATGTACTGCTGACCCATGGGTCTAAAACTAATTTTCAGTTTGGTGTCATATGTCTATAAAACCTTCTTCCAGGACTCCACAGGTCTTCCTAATTACTTCTTGAATATTCAAGTCAACATTTCCCTTGGTGAAGTTTTGCTTTCTTCCACACCCCAAGAAGGTTGCTGTTGTACCATATTTAAAAAATGTATGAATGGTGCTGCCAACTTTGTCTATTGGAAATTGAAGTGCCTTAGAAATGTACTTTTAGCCATGACATTTCTTGTGTAATGAAATAATCTCCTCTATTAGCTTTTGAGACAGTTTTTATTTTTATTGCATTTTTTGCATAGAAATACATTTTTGCTTACAACGCTTAACTTAAAGGAGACCTATTATTGCCCTTTTTACAAGATGTAATATAAGTCTCAGGTGTCCCCAGAATGTGTCTGTGAAGTTTCAGCTCAAAATACCCCACGGATCATTTATTATACCATGTTGTAAATGCCACTTTTTAGGTGGAATTAAAAACACGCTGTTTTCGTGTGTGTCTCTTTAAATGCAAATGAGCTTTTGCTCCCCGCCCCCTATTATTATACAGACAGTAAGCATAAAAATAACGACATAGCTCTGTTCTTCGTGAATACAATCAGAGACAATGGTAACTTTAGCTGCATTAGCCATGGAATCAGCTAACAAGCACATTCGGAAAGGCAATTTGCAAACATTAACAAAATATAAAGTGCTATACTAAAGCTGGAACACGAACAGTTGGTACTAATCCATGCTTGAGAATCACATTTTTGGAAAGTCCTGCTTTATATTTGTGGCAGCGGGGGCATGGTCTAGTGCCCGTCAGGAGAGAGAGAAAGCGGTAAGGGCACTTACGCTGGAGCTAAATTATGTCTAACACCTGTCTCTAATTCCAGTGAGCTGGGGAGAGCGGCATATAAGCAGCCACACCACCGTCAGAAGCAGAGAAAGAACGACACGTCAGTCCAGTGTTGGCATGTGTCCTGAATGTCAAAAAGCTGCATGTCTTTTAAGAAGTTTATGGAGAGTTTTTTTTTATTGGTGAAACTATCTGAGTGAACCCAGGAAAACACTAGAGAGAGTGTACAGGCTGTGCAGAGGGCAGAAAATAAAAGCCTTACTTTGACGGTGTCTGAGCTTCCCGACTCATTTCCCGTGCAACCTTCACAATATTGATTCTCATTCACAAAGCAGTCCGGTGTAAAATGATTTAAACAAACATACACGAATTTTTGTATGTTTTGGGGCACATTTGCTTCAAAAACAAAACTTGTCCACTGCGTCTTCAGTGGCTCTGATGCTGGGAGTACATGAAGACTCTTATTTTCACTTTTACAGCCAACAACAGAACACTTATGACGCTTACGAAGCGGAGACATTATTCTTCCCACCATAGCTGCTCCAGCGTGGAAAAAAATGGCGGACTGTGTGTCGATCACTCGGGGGAGGATCTATGATAATAGGGTGGAGTCCGTTACCAGTAGTGGGCGTGGCCTGCTCTAAAGTGATGTCACTTTAGAGCAGAAACGAAAACCGATCATTTTGAGACACTGTTTTTGATTAATAGAAATATAAGAAAGAGGAGTGGGTGGACTTTTAACATTGTAGGCTGGTTGTGTACACAAACTGCCGACTCACATTTATGTTCAAACATCATGTAAAAGTGAATTTTGCATAATAGGTCCCCTTTAAATAAGTGCCATTGCAGATTGATGACTTAATTTTGTTTTAAAACAATTACTTGTGTAGCCTTACATATTTAAGAAACAGCTACATGCAATAGGGGTTGAATAATTATGACATGACTGTATTTTTAAAAAATCCTGCTATTTAGAAATATTAGGTTATATATTCACACTATGACTTTGAATGTGTCACTCAACTGATATAGATGTAAAGTTTAAAAATTCTGGGTCATCAGAAAAGCTTACCTTTGTAAATCCTTACTGTCTTGGGGGGTTGAATAATTTCGATTGCAACTGTATACATTGGCGGCCAAAAGTTTGTAATAATGTACAGATTTTGGCAGAAGTGGCATTCATCTGATCACAAAGTATAGTCAGGACATTACTGATGTAAAAAAACAGCACCTTCACTATTTGAAAAAAAGTCATTTTTGATCAAATCTAGACAGGCTCCATTTCCAGCAGCCATCACTCCAACACCTTATCCTTGAGTAATCATGCTAAATTGCTAATTTGGTATTAGAAAATCACTTGCCATTATATCAAACACAGTTGAAAGCTATTTGTTTCGTTAAATGAAGCTTAACATTGTCTTTGTGTTTGTTTTGGAGTTGCCACAGTATGCAGTAGACTGGCATGTCTTAAGGTCAATATTAGGTCAAAAATGGCAAAAAAGAAACAGCTTTCTCTAGAAACTCGTCAGTCAATCATTGTTTTGAGGAATGAAGGCTATACAATGCTTGAAATTGCCATAAAACTGAAGATTTCATACAAAGGTGTACACTACAGTCTTCAAAGACAAAGGACAACTGACTCTAACAAGGACAGAAAGAGATGTGGAAGGCCAGATGTACAACTAAACAAGAGGATAAGTACATCAGAGTCTCTAGTTTGAGAAATAGACATCTCACATGTCCTCAGCTGACAGCTTCATTGAATTCTACCTGCTCAACACCAGTTTCATGTACAACAGTAAAGAGAAGACTCAGGGGTGCAGGCCTTATGGGAAGAATTGCGAAGAAAAAGCCACTTTTGAAACAGAAAAACAAAAAATAAAAGGTTAGAGTGGGCAAAGAAACACAGACATTGGACAACAGATAATTGGAAAAGAGTGTTATGGATCTTAACCCCATTGAGCTTTTGTGGGATCAGCTAGACTGTAAGGTGCGTGAGAAGTGCCCGACAAGAGAGCCACATCTCTGGCAAGTGCTAGAGGAAGCGTGGGTGAAATGTCACCTGAGTATCTGGACAAACTGACAGCTAGAATGCCAAGAATCTGCAAAGCTGTCATTGCTGAATGTGGAGGATGTTTTGATGAGAACTCTTTGAAGTAGTTTAATTTTTTTTCCAAATTGTAATAGTAATTTTTCACGTTATTAATGTCCTGTCTATACATTGTGATAGTTGAATGCCACTTTGGCGAATAAAAGTACCAATTTCTTTCCATAAGAGCAAAATCTGTACATTATTCCAAACTTTTGGCTGCCAGTGTGTATATATATATATATATATATATACTATATATATATATATATATATATATATATATATATATATACAAACACACACATATACATATACACACTGCGGCTCTGGCTGCGGCTTTATCTCTCGACCCCAGGTATCCATCCTGGCCTCGCTCCGCACCGTCTTCACTCGGCCATGCCCTGCTCGCCATATAGTGTGTGTGTATATATATATATATATATATATATATATATATATATATATATATATATATATATATATTTATATTTATATTTACACTACCGGTCAAAAGTTTTGAAACACTTGACTGAAATGATTCTCATGATTTTAAATATATGGTGTTAATTAGTATTATTTAGTAAATATGTATTTGCTTGATAACATGGGCACTGTAATGAAAAGTCTGACCTTATTTATTGTGATCTTATATTTTATTTTTATCAATAAGTACTTGATTTAAATGTGTTAATTAGAGTAATATATTCAGAATAATTATTTTTCTCCTTCTCTTCCTCTCTCAGGGAGCAAATCTTCAAACAATCTACAGAGCTTATGTGTCGTGCATATGGAGAGGTATATAAAGCCATCACCAGCCCTGCGAACACATATAAAGAACCTGAATCTGTCCTGCATAGATCTCCACAGCAGGTACAAACCCTGCTGTCCTAAATGTGCCGCACACACAATGCAAACTGTAACCAGCCACAATTACCCAATGTACTGCAACTAATGGTAGATTCTGGCCACAAGAATGCATTCAAGAAGTATCATCTGGTGATGGGACTGGGCTTTTGACTTTTTAATTGTAAAGATGTGACATAAAGACACTTAAACAACAGCAAGTTTGTGGATTTCTCCCAGCATTCTCATCTCTGGCTCGCATGGCACTCGGTGGACAGTGCTGTTTGCCAGAGGAGAGGAGAGAACAAATCCCACTAAGAATTTTTTTTTAAATTATTTTTCCTCCCCACGTGAACATAGAACCCCACTAGCAGGCCTGGCGAAGCAAACTACAGACCATTTCATTGCCGCACACATTTACGTGCACTCAAACATATGTACTGTCATTACATTACATACACAGGTTTTTTTTTATTGCACACACACACACTCTCTCGCCCATGGAGAGCATGATATGACTCAGCTACAGTCTGTAATCTGAAACAGTTCTGCCTTTCTTCTCATGATATCTTTTTTTCTTTCTTAAGTGCATTAAAGTACACCTAAATGTTCACAGGCTTGTGTGTCTCGCTGTTTTCTTCCCTCTCTGCCTCTTTTGAAAGAGATAGTTAAATGAAATTTTGTGGCCACCCTACGGAGGAGCAGACCAGTGGGGAGTGAGTTGAATGCATTCTCTCAGACAATGGTGCTTTCATGTTAGCAGCCCAATAGGCAGTCACGCCACCCTTTAATTGCCAACAAAACGCCCGCCAGCCCTTGCTTGTCAACTAAATTTAGCAAAATGCTGAAAAACAGTGAATAAAAAAACGCTGTAGTACTCTCTGACTATTAATAGAAGTTTGTACTAGTTCTGAAATGGAAAGAGACAGAATAATAAGGCTGAAACTTAGGGTAACAGATAAAGGCTGTTCGGGTGCAAGAGACTACAGAGAGCTCAGTGTGTGAGAGTCGCCGGGGGCCACATGGCCTCTCATCTGGGGTAACATTTTGAGCGTCACATGGCCACAGTAAAGGGACTCTCCCCATGGTGCCCGTAGCCGAGACGCGCCTCACATGCCTCGCATTCAGCTTGAGGCTTTCAGTTAACGGAAAGCAAAGTCAAGTGAAGTACAAGAGTGACACTTTGGTGTGGTGTTCTGTGAAATGGGTTATTAATTTAGAGGGCTATTTTTAACCGGATCACGTTTGCGGAAGGCACGGAAACCCATTTGGGTTATCAGACGGCATCTAAACCTGAAACACTCCATTTGAACTGAAAAAGTTTTGCGTGCAGCCCAATGTTAGTCTGAAAGATTTCGAAAGCATTTCCTTTTGCTATATACAGTGGCCCTAAAAATTACTTAGCAGAGTAACCACAGGTGTAGTTCACATTAACCACAGGCATGTTCCACTAATTTAAACAACCAGAAAGTTTCCCAATACTTAACAATCATTTTGAACCGTATATCTCGTTTTATCATCTAAAACCTAACAAACATGAAATCAGTTGCTTGAAAAGTTTACTTATGCTAACTTATTTAAAATAAATTTGGTTTGATATTATATTAAACCAGTGACCAGTAAATTAAGTATGTTCTGTGTCCAAATACTTTAGGGGCCTCGATAAACACTTGTTTGTGAATGTGTCAAAATGATTTCCCAATGTCTATCATCTGCTTCAAAAAGTACAAGGTCTTTTCTTTAACCACTATATACTATATACAGTTAGAATATTATGTTTCTTGAAGGCTGCACAGTAATGTCACATTATCTAGCCATGCCCACTCTTAACCTTGCATTCTCTTTAAGTGTTACAACATGAGATGTTTTCTAAGATGGGCCACCACAGAGGTGTTGGACTCTGCTATATGATGACATCGTGGCTGATGTAGACTAACCCACCCCATCCACTCCAAACCCACAATCAGCTCAGACCTTCAGTCCAACAAACGAATGGTTAGGAGTTATGAGGTCTTTATTTTATGAGCAGATGGGATTTGTACTTAAAATAAAGAGCAAGGGTGCAGGGCTTTATAGGAGGGGTCTGAGTTCAAGCATGGCCTAACGCAGCTCTTGTGGTCAGGATAGAAAACATTGTTGGTTTAATCTTCAGCCAACGAGAAGATAATTATTTTTTTTTTTATATATGCTGCACCTTAAAGAACAGGTGCTAATAACTGTCTGCTTAGTCAAGTTCCCAAAGAGCTTAGTCTTTGTACTGTATGTGAGTGTTTATTTTTAGGTAGTCCTCTACATATTTGAGTGTATGTGCCAGTCAGATTTAGCAAGCACTAGCATGGCTAGTCAGCCATGTTATATTTTTAACACTAGATCTATAATAATCATGTTCTAAAACAAATGAATCATTTTACAGTGTTGCAAAAGCTAGGCTATATTTATGAATGAAGTTTGACTTAAAAATGAAGCTCAATTGTTATGCTTGTTATAGTCCAGATACTATACAAAAACCTGCTTGTTGCAGCTTGACAACAAAATGGCTTGCTGTATGTTAGTTAAATCACGTTGACTTTTAAATAAATTGATTCACCAGTCTAAAGTTTTACCTTTTTACTTAAAGGGTTAGTTCACCCAAAAATGAAAATTCTCTCATGATTTACTTACCTTTAAGCCATCCCAGATACTTTTATGCTGCCTAAATATGCCTTTTGGACCGTCAAACAACCAGCAGCATTGTATGGACAAACAGAGCTGAAATAGGCTTATAAAAATCTTCATTTCAGTTCCGCTGAAGAAGGAAAGTCACACACATCTGTGTTGGATATATATATATACACTGCCGGCCAAAACTTAATAATAATGTATAGATTTTGCTGTTTCGGAAAGAAATTGGTACTTTAATTCACCAAAGTGGAATTCAGCTGATCACAAATTATAGTCAGGACATTACTGATGTAAAAAAAAACAGCACCATCACTATTTGAAAAAAGTAATTTTTGATCAAATTTAGACAGGCCCCATTTCCAGCAGCCATCACTCCAACACCTTATCCTTGAGTAATCATGCTAAATTGCTATTTTGGTACTAGAAAATCACTTGCCATTATATCAAACACAGTTGAAAGCTATTTGGTTTGTTAAATGAAACTTAACATTGTCTTTGTGTTTGTTTTTGAGTTGCTACAGTATGCAATAGACTGGCATGTCTTAAGGTCAATATTAGGTCAAAAATGGCAAAAGAGAAACAGCTTTCTCTAGAAACTATAAAGGCTATACAATGCTTGAAATTGCCAAAAAACTGAAGATTTCATACAAAGGTGTACACTACAGTCTTCAAAGACAAAGGACAACTGACTCTAACAAGGACAGAAAGAGACGTGGAAGGCCAGATGTACAACTAAACAAGAGGATAAGTACATCAGAGTCTCTAGTTTGAGAAATAGACACCTCACATGTCCTCAGCTGACAGCTTCATTGAATTCTACCTGCTCAACACCAGTTTCATGTACAACAGTAAAGAGAAGACTCTGGTGCAGGCCTTATGGGAAGAACTGCAAAGAAAAAGCCACTTTTGAAAGGTTAGAGTGGGCAAAGAAACACAGACATTGGACAACAGATAATTGGAAAAGAGTGTTATGGATCTTAACCCCATTGAGCTTTTGTGGGATCAGCTAGACTGTAAGGTGCGTGAGAAGTGCCCGACAAGACAGCCACATCAATGGCAAGTGCTACAGGAAGTGTGGGGTGAAATGTCACCTGAGTATCTGGACAAACTGACAGCTAGAATGCCAAGAATCTGCAAAGCTGTCATTGCTGCACATGGATGATTTTTTGATGAGAACTCTTTGAAGTAGTTTTAGAAGTTCTGAACATTTTTTTCAAATTGTAATAGTAATTTTTCACGTTATTAATGTCCTGACTATACACTGTGATCAGTTGAATGCCACTTTGGTGAATAAAAGTACCAATTTCTTTCCATAAGAGCAAAATCTGTACATTATTCCAAACTTCTGGCCACCAGTGTATATATCAGTTTGTCCAGATACTCAGGTGGCATTTCACCCCATGCTTTCTGTAGCACTTGCCATAGATGTGGTTGTCTTGTCGGGCACTTCCACAGGACCATGTGAAGATGCTGGAGGAAACAGTTAGACAAGTATCTGTATCCACAGTATAACAAGTCCTATATTGACATGCTCAGAAGCAAGGGTGAGGCTTGCAAGCCAAAGAACACCATCCCAACCGTGAAGCATGGGGGTGGCAGCATCATATTGTGGGGGTGCTTTGCTGCAGGAGGGACTGGTGCACTTCACAAAATAGATGGCATCATGAGGAAGGAAAATTATGTGGATATATTAAAGCAAAATCTCAAGACATCAGCCCGGAAGTTAAAGCTCGGTCGCAAATGGGTCTTCCAAATGGACATTTACCCCAAGCATACCTCCAAAGTTGTGGCAAAATGGCTTAAGGACAAAAAGTCGAGGTATTGGAGTGCTATCACAAAGCCCTGACTTCAATCCGATTGTGGGCAGCGTGTGCGAGCAAGGAGGCCTACAAACCTGACTCAGTTACACCACTTCTGTCTGAAGGAATAGGCCAGAATTCCAGCAACTTATTGTGAGAAGCTTGTGGAAAGCTACCCAAAAAATTTCACCCAAGTTAAACAATTTAAAGGCAATGCTACCAAATAAAAACAAAGTGTATGTGAACTTCTGACCCACTGGGAATGTGATGAAAGTAATAAAAATCTGAAATAAATAATTCTTTCTACTATTATTCTGACATTTCACATTCTAAAAATAAAGCAGTGATCCTAACTGACCTAAGACAGGGAATGTTTTCTACAATTAAATGACAGGAATTGTGAAAAACTGAGTTTAAATGTATTTGGCTAAGGTGTATGCAGGGGCGTAGCAAGGTATTCTGGGCCCCCTGACTGTCTATTGCTCAGGAACCCGTTCCTATTAAAAAAATATAGTTTAGAATTTGTTGTGGTGCCCCCTGGACCTGTGGGCCCCTAGAATCGTTACCACCTTCCACCCTACTAGCTACGGCCCTGGGTCTAAAACTTTTGCGCAGTACTATATATATATATATATATATATATATATATATATATATATATATATATATATATATATATATATACACACATACAGTATATATTTATAAACAGTGTGTATTTAAGTCATTCTGATTCAAAAATTGAAAGCTTGTTCTTCATAAGTGGTGCATTCAAGTAATTTTATATATGAATAGCATTTCTAATGTTTTATATATATATATATATATATATATATATATATATATATATATATATATATATATACACACACACACACACACACACTACCTGTCAAAAGTTTTGAAACACTTACTCATTCTTTATTATACTTTTTTTTTTTTTTTTTCACATTTTAGAATAATAGTAAAGTCATCAAAACTATGGAATAATATAAATGGAACTATGGGAATTATGTTGTGACTAAACAAAATCCAAAATAAATCAAAACTGTGTTATATTTTAGCATCTTCAAAGTAGTCACCCTTTGCCTAGAATTTGCAGACATGTACTCTTGACATTTTCTCAACCAACTTCTTGAGGTATCACACTGGGATACTTTTTAAACAGTATTGAAGGAGTTCCTACCTATGTTGGGCACTTATTGGCTCCTTTTCTTTATTATTTGGTCCAAGTCATCAATTTCAAAAACTTTTTTTTTTAAATTACATTTTAGTTTTATAATGAAATAAATCAATATGGTGGCACAATTATATTTTTGTGTACAAAACTAATTTCAAATATTTAAGCATATGCCTTCAGATCAAAATATTTTTAAGATCATGAGAAACATTTCAGTCAAGCGATATTTTATTCGCTTTATGATATTTTAGTAAAATTATAGTTCAGCATGACTGCCACTAGGGGGAGATACAGTGGTGGAGTGGTGTGGTGATGGCGTAGTGGGCTAAAGCACATAACTGGTAATCAGAAAGTTGCTGGTTTGATCCCCACAGCCACCACCATTGTGTTATTGAGCAAGGCATTTAACTCCAGGTTGCTCCAGGGGAATTGTCCTTGTAATAAGTGCACTGTAAGTCACTTTGGATAAAAGCATCTGCCAAATGCATAAATGTAAATATACCAGAGTCATATGTGAACGTCAGAGACAGTGAAAAGGTTGGCTTTAGGGAGTTTTCTATTGGTTTGGATTTTGGAGGCTGTGGTATTGGTCTAGAACTTAGATCTTAGAAGGTTGATATTGGTTTGGATCATAGGGAGTCTGGTGTTGGTCTAGGTTTTGAAGGGTCTGGTATTGTTCTGGTTCTTGGAGGTTCTGGTATTGTCTGGGTCTTGAAGTGTCTGTTATTGGTCTTGGCTTTGGTGAGTCTGGTATTGGTCTGGTAGTGTTTTGGGTCTGGTATTGATAAGGGTCTTGGAGGGTCTGGTATTTTAGCATCTTCAAAGTATTCACCTTTTGCCAAGAATTTGCAGACATGTACTCTTGATATTTTCTCAACCAACTCTTGGGTCTTGGAGGGTCTTGTATTGTTTTGCTCTTGGAGTATCTGGTATTGGTGGGTCTGGTATTAGTCTTGGTCTTGGGAGGTCTGGTAGTGATTGGGTTTTGGAGGGTCTGGTATTGATTTGGGTCTTGGAGGGTCTGGTGTTGATCTGGGTTTTCGAGGGTCTGGTATTGGTCTGGCTCTTGAAGGGTCTAGTATTGGTTTGGCTCTTGGAGGGTCAGTTATTGGTTTGGCTCTTGGAAGATCTGGTATTGTTCTAGGTCTTGGAGGGTCTGGTATTGTTCTGGCTCTTGGAGGGTCTGATATTGGTCTTGCTCTTATATATTGGTCTGGCTTTTTGAGGGTCTGATATTGGTCTTGCTCTTGGAGGGTTTGGTATTGTTCTGGGTTTCGGAGAGTATGGTATTTGTCTGGGTCTTGGAGGGTCTGGTATTGGTCTTTAAGGGTCTGGTATTGATCTGGGTCTTGGAGGGTATGGTTTTGGTCTTGGTCTGAAGGGTATAGTTTTAGTCTCTGTCTTGGAGGGTCTGGTATTGATCTGGGTCTTAGAGGGTGTTGTAGTGGATCTAGTTCTTGGAAGGTGTGGTATTGGTCAGGGTCTTGTAGGGTCTAGCATTGGTCTCAGTCTTGAAGAGTCTGATTTTTATCTGGGTCTTGGAGGATCTTGTATTGGTCTGGCAGTGTCAGGCCTTGACTCCAACTCTGATTATCAACATTGGTTAACACCTATGGATTTAATAGTGATAGTTTGCATTTCCTGACCCAAGCACGATTCTTTTGATTGGCCGCTTGTTATCAGTTATGATTTTACACTTTAGCTCCAAAAGCCTTCATAAAGGTTTGTAAAAAGATATGTAAGTGTCCTATAAACATTTATACCTGCTCATGTAAGTGGAAGTGTTCTAGGTTAATGAGTATCGCACCAGCTGGTGGTTTGGGTTTGTGCATGTATCAGTGTGCAATGAGGAACATGGCTGTGTTTAACTAGACACACACACGCTCACACCTTCCTATTAGCATGTGATACACGGCAGACTCACTGATGTTCAACAGATGTTGTGTTCCATGAACAGGTGTTAGAGGAACCATTAACACTGAGTTAACACTTCAGTGCATACAGCTAATATATCCATCCATCCATCTATTAATCTATCCGTCCATTTTGCTGTCTGTGGTCTCTTAATTTACCAGAGTGGAAATGGCCTGTGTTGGCCCTTTGACCTACTTTGTGTTGAAGCTTGTTTCGACATAAACTTTTCTTCTGGCAGGTGATTAGCTGTAAAGTTTCTATTGGAATGGTTTGCCCCAGACTGTTTCTCAATTTACATACTTCTACTACATACTTTTTTGGTGATGGGAAAGTACATAATTATGATTGTGTAGTAAGATGCAAGTATTAGAACATTACTGATTTTATACCATCCTGTCATGCATTTGAGTCTTTTTTTTTTTAATTTGGAATGCCCAATTCCCAATGTTCTCTAAGTCCTCGTGGTGGCATAGTGACTCACCTCAACCCGGGTGGTGAGGACTAATCTCAGTTGCCTCCCCATCTGAGACCGTCAATCCGTGCATCTTATCACATGGCTTGTTGAGCGTGTTACCGTGGAGACATAGCATGTGTGGAGGCTTCAAGCTATTCCCCGAGGCATCCACGCACAACTCACCAAGCGCCCAACCGAGAGCGAACCATATTATAGTGACCACAAGGAGGTTACCCCATGTGACTCTACCCTCCCTAGCAACCGGGCCAATTTGGTTGCTTAGGAGACCTGGCTGGAGTCACTCAGTATGCTCTGGATTCGAACTCGCGACTCCAGGGGTGGTAGTCAGCGTCTTTACTCGCTGAGCTACCCAGGCCCTCCCATGCATTTAGTCTTGATACCACACAGCCCCTTGTTGTAAACTGTTTATGTTTATAATTGATTTTTCCTTTGTTGTATTCCAAAATGCATCTGACCACAATTCATAACTCGAAGCAAGTACGCACTGCACTCTAAATGTTGCAGCAAGTGGTGCTAGAAGGGACATTAGTGTGAACTGTCCAGTTCTACAGAGAGTTTTCTCTTTCAAGTCAACTACTATCTATTATTCTACTATAACTACTGTAACTACTAACTACTATATAATGGCGGGCAACAGTTTGAAGAGCAAGTATGGTAAAGTCAATATATTCATAGCAACTTTTATTTATAGTCAATTTTGATAGCACAAACTTTTGACGGTAACTCTTTTGCCCCTGACGGTAACTCTTTTGCCCCTTTGAGTACTGAGTTTTGTTACTACCACAATAAAGCAGGAATGCACATTGATCATGTGTTGGCCAAGCGCTCGCGTCTGCGTATGCAAACAGAACTTGCATGAAATATGTTTCTGGCCTTGTAGTTGTATCTACACATTAAGCTTAGATATGAAATAAAAAAATTTAAACATCACAAATTAAAAAAAGTTTTCTTCAACTGAAAAAGTCAAAGTGAACATGCTTTGGGGTTGCTGGCAATATTAACTGAAAAGCATGTTTAAAAAAATCATACAGGCTCCTTTGACTGACTATTCCATATGAACTACTAAAGCTGCTTTGAAACGAAGTGTGTTGTGAAAGGCGCTATACTAATAAAAATGACTTGACTACTATAATTTGGAATGAACTAATTCTTATTTTGCATACTTTTTAGGATGGATAGTGTGCAAATAGTATGCCAGACAGAGCACCAAAGTCAAGATTTGGGCAAGCTGATTTTGGAAGTGCAATGAAAGGCCAATTCAACGGGATGTAATAAACCTCTTCAATAGGAAGCAATGGTTGAATCAATGAGCAGTGTGGGACTTTGGCCAGTACTGCCACGAGCTCAGAATGATGTCAGACATGTTCTTGAAACTGAAACCTATTCTTGATCTTGATATGTTGCATATTTAACTCATTAATTTGAAAGGCAAATGCACATATATGACATGTTTCTATGAAGTCTTACATATTACTGTATATATATATATATATATATATATATATATATATATATATATATATATATATATATATATATAAAACATGGATATGTATCAAATTACTGTATGGGATATTGGAATATCAGTTTGTCAATAACAGTGATCTGTTTTCAAAGGTGATATGTGATGTTAGTTCATTCTCCAGCAATAGATTTGTGCTTTCCTCCTTTTGTGCCTTCACGCTCTTGCCTACATTGCTTTTTAGTGTCCAAGACCTTTTCCTGCAGGAATCCACCATCTCAGCCAAATTCTTAGACTGCTATTGTTCAGTTAATCTTGGTACCTGCCTCTTCACCAGCTCCCCTTTTTGCATTAATCGTATTAGTATGAAAGCTGGTTATGTAATGTGCATGCTCGCCATCACCTGCTTCAGTTAATGAGGGAAATTAGGATCATTCACAGAACGTTCTATGACGCTACCCATTTTGATGACCATCACATACAGGTTGACAGTGCTGAGTTAATTATAGGTCTGCTTTTGAGGCGCTTCGAAAGATATTGGTTAACACTGGGAAAGTTTTTATGTGACATCTAATTTGTAATTTTGCATTGTTGTCATGGAAACAGGTATAAGTCTTTTTGACTATAATTGTGAGACTTCTGAAATTCACTACTAAGCAAATTAAGACTTTTTTTTTCCAATATCATTTTTATTATAAGAGTCTAATTTTTAATCATAGATTTATTCTAGGATGTTGCTTACTATTTCAGCTGCTAAGGTATTTTAAGTGATTTTTAAAGTGTTAATATGTAATTGCCAAAGTGTTGTGGGTGGTTGCTAGGCAGGCACGTGCAGAGGGGATGGCTCTATGGGCTCGAGCCCCTGTCCTTTTACTGAGGTGCTTCTCCAGCGGAGCAGTGGCGTAGCTACAGGTGTGCCAGGGTGTGCAAAGGCCACACAAAATGAAAGCTTGCACACCCAAATGAAATTATGTTTTTTTACTCTTAATAAGGGTATGCAGGGGTGTAAAAATGCATCAATATAATGCTGAACCTTTAAAGCATCAATTACAAAATTGAATAATCAATTGTAATGACTATAATAGTTACCAATGTGTTACAGAGGTCCACTCAGATTAAACGTGCACTCTCAATAGATGCATGCCATGTGTCTGAGGAAACAATGCAAACTTTACATTTAGAAAGTTTAGTTCGGATTTCTACCTCCTTGTTCATAATTGCATAATATATATATATATATATATATATATATATATATATATTTGTCAATTTTCCTGTATAGTTTACATTATCTCACCTTTTATTTTTTCATTTTAGCATATTTTGAAAAACAATTATGAATATAAAATAATTTAATAACATTTTATGACTAATTATTAAGCCTAATATTTTGATACATTAACAGGTCTACCAACTCTATTGATAAAAGGGTCATTCATTTGTTTAGTTTTTTTGTAATTACATTTTTTAATTAAATCTTATAATAACAAGAAACACACATATATACACACAACATTTAAACCCCACAACCACCCCCCTCCCCAATCCCGCCTCCCCAAAAAACAATCCTGTGGTCACACATAAGTAAATATGTACATACACATACACACACACATATATATATATATATATATATATATATATATATATATATATATATATATATATATATATATATATATATATGCATACATACATACACATACATATACACACATAATAATCATACTCACTTAAAAACTATATTACAATACTCTCTCCACACCCCACACGAGAGCCCCCCAAAAATTCCAAATACCTGTCCCATTTCTGGACAAACAAATCTAAATCACCCCGTCTTCCCAATGACACCTCCTCATAAGCCGCTACCCTCTCCATCTTCGTGCAACACACCGGATATGGGGGCGCACCAGCTGACCTCCAACCCCTCAAAATAACCTGCCTGGCGATCATCACATAGGTCAGAACCCAGTTCTCAGTGTGGCCATCCCCCACATCGATGACCGCCCCATCGCCCAGAACACAAAGTCTGGGGCAAAACGAAACCCGAGTGCCCACCACGTCGCACACAAAATTCTGAACCGTCAACCAGAATCAAAGTAATTTGATCTCGACACACCACCAAATAACATGGCCCATGTCTCCATCCTCCGACTGGCATCTCCAACAGGTGGGTGTGTCTTTAAGACCAAGCCTATACAGTCTAGAGGGGGTCCAATAAAATATATGCAAAATTTTGAATTGTATAAGACTTACTGCTTTTAAGAATCTTAGCCCACACTCCTTCCTCCAATGCCAAGTTGAAATCTTTCTCCCATACTGTCTTGAGAGAAGTTAAGGCTCCATCCCCCATACTCTGAATTAACAGGGAGTAGTACACTGATGCCTCATGACCTTTTCCAAAAGCTGCAATCACCTCTTCCAAAGCATCTGCCTCCTTAGGGGGGTGTGTGCTACTCCCAAAAATAGTACAAAGCAGGTGGTGCAGTTGTAAATACCTATAAAACTGAAGTTTAGGGATCCCAAAATATTGGACCAAGTTTTCAAACAATCTCAACACTCCACTTTCATATAGGTCACCAAGTGTAGCAACACCCCTCACAATACACTCTGGCCAGCAGAAAGGGGACTTGCCAATTCACAATCTTGGGTTCTGCCATATGCTCGAGGCAACATTTAAATAAGTGTCCAATTTAAACAATCTGGACACTTTAGTCCGTACGGAGTTTAAATGCGAAATAACGGGGTGTAACTTAACTTTTCCGATTAGTTTGATAGAGATGCTTTATAATGGCGAAATAGGGGCAAGAACTGCCTGTTCAATAACAAACCAGGGAGGGGCCCTCTCAGGTGGAAGTGACCAATGAGCCAAATGTCTGAGACTGAACGCATAATAATAAAACAAAATCTTGGGTAGGCCTAGCTCACCTTTGTCTATTGGCCTATGTAACTTATTAAAATGCAATCTGGGACGTTTACCATTCCAAATGAAGGACTTCGCTATGCTATCAAATTGCTTGAAATAAGAGAGGGGGAAATCTACAGGGAGAGATTGTAGCAGGTAGTTAAATTTTGGAATACAATTCATTTTAGTAATATTAACCTTCCCAATCATCGATAAATGTAATGAAGCCCACCTGCCCACATCGCTCAAAAAACTTTTTATTAAAGGGTCAAAATTAACATGAAATAAATCAGACAAATTTGCTGGAAATAAAATCCCCAAATACTTAATGCCCTGTTTGGGCCACTGGAAGGCGTCTGGCTGGAAAGCCGTTACTGGACAGTACGCTGTCAGTGCCAAAGCTTCGGATTTAGACCAATTGACTTTGTTTCCTGAGAACTTGGAAAAGGAATTAATAATTCTGTGGAGGCAAGGCATAGATCTAGTAGGTTCAGAGACAAATAATAAAATATCATCTGTGTAAAGCAGAAGCTTATGCGCCACACCTCCCGCCACTACCCCTGGAAAATCCTCCTCCTTTCTTATCGCAGCTGCTAATGTTCCAGGGCAAGACAGAACAATAATGGGGAAAGAGGGCAACCCTGCCGAGGTCCCCTATTCAGAGTAAAATAATCTGAAATTAATCCATTTGTTTGTACCGCTGCTACAGGGTGTCTATAAAGTAATTTAATCCAACCAATAAATGTACTCCCAAACCCATACATTTCCAAAATGTTAAAAAGATAATCCCATTCTACCATATCAAACGCCTTTTCGGCGTCAAGTGAGATGGCTGCGACCTGAGACTGATCATTCGCTACTGACCACATGATAATGATGAGACACCTGATGTTATCAGAAGAGCTGCAGCTCCAAATAAACCCCACCTGATCAATATGTATAAGAGATGTCATAACCTTACTTAATTGGTTAGCCAAAAATTTTGACAAAATTTTTACATCTAGTTGGATCATGCAGATTGTATGGTAACTTTTACACTCGCTTGGATCCTTGTCTTTTTTAAGAATCAGACTGATCCGGGCTTGTGTCATGGTTGGAGGAAGCTTTCCATTCTTTAATGATTCAGTATAAACTTCTAACAAAAGTGGAGCCAGTTCTGTAACATAGGATCTAAAAAATTCTGCAGCAAAACCATCTGGCCCCGGAGCCTTGCCAGTAGGTAGGGACTTAATTACCTCATCAAACTCCTCCAAGGTTATCTCAGAACCAAGAGAGTTTTTTTGCTCAGTCTTCAGTTTAGGAAGATCTAATGATTCCACAAAGTTTCTAATATCTTCATCAGTAGATGAAGATGTGGAACTATAAAGATCAAGATAGAACTCTTTGAAGGCATTATTAATATCAATGGCCTAGGTAAAAATGTCACCACCAGCAGATTTCACTGAGGGAATGATAGAAAGAGACTCTCTCTGCTTTATATATCTAGCCAAAAGCTTCCCTGCTTTGTCCCCCAACTCAAAGTATGTCTGTCTTGTCCTGAATAACCAAAACTCCACTTTCTGTGACAAAATTGTATTATATCTATATTTCAATCGGGTCAATTCTCTGAGGCCATCAGATGACATTCTGCGCTTCAGCTCTGCCTCTGCACTTTTAATATTTCCTTCCAACTCAACGAGTTCTCGTGCTTTGGATTTTGTGATGAATGAGGCATACTGTATGATCCGACTCCTAAGAACCGCCTTAAGTGCCTCCCAAGCCATGCCCACAGAGGATACCGAGGACCAGTTGGTCTCCATATAAATATTGATTTCAGTCTTTAACATTTGTTGGAAATCAGGATTTTACAAAAGGGATACATTAAGGCGCCAACTATATGATTTCTTTTCTCTATATGTGGCAACACCTCTAAACTCACCAGGGCGTGATCCAAGACTAAGATATTTCCAATTGAGCAATCAACAACAGATGAAATGAGGGATTTGGATATTAAAAAAAAAATCTATTCTAGAATAAATCTTATGGACTGATGAAAAAAATGTATAGTCTCTACCAGATTGGTTCAAAAGTCTCCAAATATCTGTAAGACCAAGATTTTTACACATCCTGTGAAGCATCAATGTTGCTCTAGGGGGCTTACACACTTTTGCTTCACTATGATCAAGGACTGAGTTCATCAAGAGATTAAAATCTCCTCCCAAAATTATATCACGAGGTGTGCCAGCGGCTTGCAACATCCCTTCAAGATCTATAAAAAAGCCCTTATCATCAGCGTTAGGTGTGTAAATATTAGCCAAAATCAGACTTTGCCCTTGAATTTCTGCTAAATCAATAATGACTCTTCCTAATTTATCATTAAACTGTTTGAGACATTTGAATTGTAAATGTTTATTTACCAATATAATGACTCCCTTGCTCTTACTTGAGCCAACAATAAAGAAAACATGTCCACCCCATATCTTCCCAAATTTTTCAGCTTCCTGCGGGGAAAGATGCGTTTCTTGAAGAAACACTATATCATATTTCTTACGTTTAAGAAAAAAAATAACCTTCATTCTTTTTATGGGGTGCCCCAACCATTTACATTCCATGTGGAGAGAGATAGTACATTCATATTAACATTTGACATTTTGATATAATAGAAAAAATAAATTGTGTGCCAAAGACAAAATTATGAAGACCACATTTCAACATTAATGCAACTATAAAACCCCGAACTTCCCCCTGAACAAAACAAACAGAAAAAAGAAAAATGTGCGCATTAACCCCGCGCACGACAGCGCCAACCGGCGTCAATCCCTTTAAACTCAAAGAGTCCATGTACACCTACAAGAACCCCTGCGACAACTTTGCCATCGGATCACTCAATTTTGCCTCACAAATTTGAAAGGCAAAATTACATAACATCAAATATTTTGTAATACAAACCCCAGCCAATAGGCAGAATAAACACAAAGAACATGTAGACTCATTCACAGAACTGTCTCGAAGGTGTGTTCCTTCACAAAACAAATTCCAGCCGATATAAAGCCGTTCAGTTTCCTCGGTCAGACAAACAAATCTTCAGTGAGCCAGCTGATGAGTGCAGCAGATGACATAATCATTCCAATGTCCGACGAAAATACTCCACAAATCATACTCCAGCCAACAGGAGGCATAAGCACAAGGAACTGACAGATTCATCCATAACTGTCCCGAAGTAGTGTTATTTAACAAAACAAGCTCCAACCGCTAGGCGGAACTAGCACAAAAGGAAACGAAACGCATCCCGGTTCCTCGGATGGTCAAGAGTCAATTCACTCGGAGTCCACATAAAATTATATCCCATGATTTACACCATCTGCCAACTTTATAAAAGACATCCTTTGTGTGGGCATGTAGATATTTTGCAGTCATCCGTTCATTGTAAAAGTGATCTTCCGTCATTGCAAAAGTTTCTTTAAGGAAAAGTGTTAATCCACAAAACAAAACAAACTCCAACCACTCGGCGGAGCCAATGCAAAAAGAAACAAAAATGGCGCCCAGCTTCCTCCGAAAGCCAGAGCATGTACAGTGAGCCAGTCCACTCACAAGAAAAGCACCCAATGGTTACTCACCCATTGTTTCAAAAAAAGACATTGCCTGATTGGGACATGTAAATACTTTGCTGCCATCCTTGGTGTTTATTCTCAGTCTGGCCGGAAACATCAGAGCAAAAGTGATCTTCTGCTGATGTTAGAGTTTCTTGCATTCCTTAAACCGATCGCGTTTCTCTCGAGTCGAGTTGTCAAGTTCGAAAAGTCTGGGAACAAGAAAATATTGTAATTCTTCCAAGAAAGCTTTCTTTTGCTCCTCGCCTGGCGCAACACGAGATCTTTATCGGATGATTTCAAAAATTTGGCCAGAATCGATCGGGACCTGTCTCCCTCAGCAGATCTGCGAGCCGGGACTCTGTGAGCTTGCTCGATTTCCAGCTTGTGGCCTGTTATATCGAGCAGACTCGGGAAAAGCTTGTCTAGGAATTTCACCATATCTCTGCCCTCCTCATGCTCAGGAATTCCAACAATTCTAATGTTATTCCTGCGGCTTCTATTCTCAAGATCTTCAAGCTTTTCAAGAACACGTTCCAAATCAACCTCCAAATAATCGATTTGTTTTTCATCATCTGTCACTCTTGTGACTAGCTCAGAGAATTTTTTGCCATCGCCGTAATCGATCGACGTATTACAGCAAGATCCTCCAAGTCCGCAAGTACCTTCGTCAACATCACCGACATGTTGGACAGTTGATGCTGGCTTCCTTCTCCCGCCGCACCATCCAAATCGAGTCCCCAGTCCACAGGCCTGTCTGGGCTTTCATCTTGAACCTGTAAGTGTCTTTTAATGTCTCCAGAGCCCAAGGATTTTGACTTCTTTGCCATGTTTACCTCAAACAGTAAATGTGTAACTGGGTGTATCGAATTTCACCGGATTATATCATGAAAATAATTTTAAAAATTAGCAAAGTGCGCAGAGCTGTCTCTCACACGTCTGCCCTTTGCATGCCGTCACGTGGCTCCTCATTAATTTGTTAGTTAAGCATTAAAACGTAACACAGGGCAAAAATCATAATAATAATAATTGTAGCAAAAAAGAAATTGAGGTTGCGAATGCGCACCCACCCAGTCCGACAAAGATTGTACACCATAATATACCTAACCCTAACCTAACCCTTACCGTTGATGTCTCAATATAAACATTTTTAAAGAACAGAGGTGATGCGTAAGTGTTTATGAACTAGCTAACTGCCATTTTACTCATGATCTTTTTTTAAAGGAATTAAAGTTCATTGTTGTATCGCCTTAGTGTTCTTTTCACCAGGAAACTGTTGTGATACATACAACGAGGCAAGTAAAAATTATTTAGCAAATATTTAGAGAAATGCGATTTTATGAGAGCAGGTTCCTTGGATTGCTCCTTCAAATGTAATTTTTTTTTTCTTTTTTTTCATCCAACAGACAAGAATATTAAGTATGATTTCTTAAAAAAGTAATAGCATAACTCTCCTCAATAAGCTGCATAATTTGAGGTATCACTCTTGTCTGGAGCACAAACGCTTATTGGACGAGTTATGCTATGAAGTTTAATGCTTAGGGATTTGTTCAAATCCCTAACCCTAAATATGAGCAGTAGTGCAAACATCACTTATAAATCAATCTTGTGCTTTCTCAGAATGGTGATATTTTTCTGCTGAGACTTTAGAGAGACAAAGTGCAGTATTATCAGAGCTTTATTACCAGAGTGAATCAAATCTTTGTGAAAGAGTGTGAGAGTAAGATTATCTAACGTGACATAAAACAGAGAAACATTGTGTCCCTATGACAGGGAGCATGAATAAGGGATTTTAGTTAACAGCTCAGTGGAGCGCCTGGGTTCCCCTTCTCCTGCATGTGGTTATTCATTGCTCTGTCAGAAGGCCAGATGCTCATGGTTGGACCAACTCTAAAGGGCTGTAAAAAATCCCAGCCAGTGCTTTTGACACTAAATACCAGGAATTAAACTTTTTAAAACACCCTCAAACTAATTTGGACCATGCCACATTAATATTATACTGTAGTTTTCAATTCCCCTTTAATTTGAAGGCTAAAATAGATGCACTACTTTTGCATAAGAAGACAATTACATTTGTCTTGCACACTTCTCACTTATAAAGGGGTCAGATGCATTAAGACTTAAAGGAATGAAAAACAAATCACATATGAGATCTCTTTCATATCTTTCTAGGCAGCAGGGAGATTACCTGGAAATCAAATGGAGACATTTGCTAGTCTCCTACTTCTCTACTTCGACATTTCTTCAGAGAAAAAGTCTCCAGTTATCTCACATTTCTTGAATTTCAGAAGATGTCTTAAACTGTGCTCAGAGATAATTCTTATACTAAATTTCTATGCTCTCATTTGTGTCTGTTTATTTCTCCTAAGGAATTTAAGGAGAAACATTTGAAACAAAGATGAAGATGTTTCTTTAAAACAGGGAAGAATCAATTAGGTTAATGCACTTTGCTTATGTATTTTTCACAGTAAGGCCGTACTCCCCTAACAGTGCCCCAAAATGCTTTTACAGTACCAAGCATGCTGGCAATGCCCTATTAATTTGTACGGATCTTTTCCTGCCAGCCCCAAAGAAATGTGTTTGCTCAGCTGATGTGGACACTATGTCCAGATTCCTGGAACCTTCACAAAACCACGTACATAATTTCCACATAGTCCCACTTTAGACTCATGTGCTGTTGTTATGGCGTAGGCCATTGTTTTGGTTTTTAAGGTGATGCTGTTGCTGTTCTTGTTTTTGTTGTCGAGTGTCAGGAAGGCAGTGACACAGTCATAAATATTCAGCATAATCTCTGTTGGCCGGAGACACGATTACATTGTGTACTACATCAGAGGGCTGATAGTAGTACTGGATGGAGTCAGGTTACTCATTCATGAGATTATGTCTGGCAGTGTGAAACCATGATGTTGACTGTTGCTTTCATCATAACAATCACCTATTGGTTTATTGGTTATTATAATAGTATTGTGTAATAAGGAATGTCTATCATGATTTACATTTTTTCCCAAAAAATTAATGCTAAAGAAATGTTATTGTGTGCAGGACTTTCTATTTCTGCTGATTTAATATATATAAACACCGATCAGCCACAACATTAAAACCACCTGCCTAATATTGTGTAGCACCCCAAAACACCACAGTCGTACATTGGGCTCATCTGAGTTACTGTAGACTTTGTCAGTTTGCACCAGTCTGGCCATCCTCTGTTGACCTCTCTCATCAACAAGGCATTTCCACCCACAGAACTGCCGCTCACTGGATGGATTTTGTTTTTGGCACCATTCGGAGAAAGTTCTAGAGACTGCTGTGCGTGAAAACCCCAGGAGATCAGCAGTTACAGAAATACTCAACCAGCCCATCTGGCACCAACAATCGTGCCACAGTCCAAATCACCGAGATCACATTTTTTCCCCATTCTGATGGTTGATGTGAACATTAACTGAAGCTCCTGACACGTATCTGATGACTTTATACACTGCACTGCTTCCAATTGATTGGCTGATTAGATAATCGCATGGATGATTGCTGGTGTCAGACGGGCTGGTTTGAGTATTTCTGTAACTGCTGATCTCCTGGGATTTTCACACACAACAGTCTCTAGAATTCACTCAGAATGGTGCCAAAACCAAAAAATTATCCAGTGAGCGGCAGTTCTGTGGACGAAAATGCCTTGTTGATGAGAGGTCAACAGAGAATTGCCAGACTAGTTATTCAATATTAGGCAGGTGGTTTTAATGTTGTGGCTGATTGGTGTGTGTGTATATATATATACACACACACACACACACTCTGGCAGCCAAAAGTTTGGAAAAATGTACAGATTTTGCTCTTATGTAAAGAAATTGGTACTTTTATTCACCAAAGTGGCATTCAACTGATCACAGTGTATAGTCAGGACATCAATAACGTGAAAAATTATTACAATTCAAAAAAGAAAAAAAAAAAGAAAATTTCAGAACTTCTTAAACTACTTCAAAGAGTTCTCATCAAAAAATCCTCCACGTGCAATGACAGCTTTGCAGATTCTTGGCATTCCAGCTGTCAGTTTGTCCAGATACTCAGGTGACATTTCACCCCACACTTCCTGTAGCACTTGCCATAGATGTGGCTGTCTTGTCGGGCACTTCTCATGCACCTTACAGTCTAGCTGATCCCACAAAAGCTCAATGGGGTTAAGATCCATAACACTCTTTTCCAGTTATCTGTTGTCCAATGTCTGTGTTTCTTTGCCCACTCTAACCTTTTCTTTTTGTTTTTCTGTTTCAAAAGTGGCATTTCCTTTGCTATTCTTCCCATAAGGCCTGCACCCCTGAGTCTTCTCTTTACTGTTGCACATGAAACTGGTGTTGAGCAGGTAGAATTCAATGAAGCTGTCAGCTGAGGACATGTGAGGTGTCTATTTCTCAAACTAGAGACTCTGATGTACTTATCCTCTTGTTTAGTTGTACATCTGGCCTTCCACATCTCTTTCTGTCCTTGTTAGAGCCAGTTGTCCTTTGTCTTTGAAGACTGTAGTGTACACCTTTGTATGAAATCTTTTTTCACGCATTGAATAGCCTTCATTCCTCAAAACAATGACTGACTGACGAGTTTCTAAAGAAAGCTGTTTCTTTTTTGCCATTTTTGACCTAATATTGACCTTAAGACATTCCAGTCTATTGCATATTTTGGCAACTCAAACTCAAAAACAAAAACAAACACAATGTTAAGCTTCATTTAACGAACCAAATAGCTTTCAATTGTGTTTGATATAATGGCAAGTGATTTTCTAATACCAAATTAGCAATTTACCATGATTACTCAAGGGTAAGGTGTTGGAGCGATGGCTGCTGGAAATGGGGCCTGTCTAAATTTGATCAAAAATTACTTTTTTCAAATAGTGATGGTGCGGTTTTTTTACATCAGTAATGTCCAGACTATACTTTGTGATCAGTTAAATGCCACTTTGGTGAATTAAAGTACAAATTTCCTTCCGAAATGCAAAATCTGTACATTATTCCAAACTTCTGGCCATCAGAGTGTGTGTGTGTGTATATATATATATATATATACACATTCACACACTGATGTGCAAAGCTGTATATATTTGCAAAAGTGTGCAAAGCTTGTCTCATCATACCCAGAAAGACTTGAGGCTGTAATCGCTGCCAAAGGTGCTTCAACTAAGTACTGAGTTAAGGGTCTGAATACTTATGTCAGTGTGATATTTCAGTTTTTTCTATTTAATAAATTTGCTAGTTATGAAAAATCTGGTTTTTGCTTTGTCATTATGGGGTATGGAGTGTAGACTGATGTGAAAAATATAAAATAATTTAAAGCATTTTAGCATAAGGCTGCAATATAATGAAGGGGTCTGAATACTTTATGAATGCACTGTATATACTGTGTGATATATATATATATATATATATATATATATATATATATATATATATATATATATATATATATATACAGCATATACAGTGCATTCATAAAATATTCCAACCTTTTTAAATATTCCCCCGTCAACAGCATACTGGTGTAGATGTATATCTGAGGGTCATGACAGGAGAACTAGACACAGTGTTGTGGTGCCTCTTTTGGGTCTCAAGGTCAGTAAATAAGCTGAGCAGGTGTTGTGGGCTGTGTGCTGTGATCTAAAAATAAAGGGAAAATAAAGATGAAAAACACAAGGCAAAGGAGCACAGAGAAACATAGCTTGTTAGAATGTTGCAAAGTTCCTATTCTTCTAAACTAGAACAAAATTGTGAAAGGATTTTAAGGGAAATAAAGATATTTTTGCACATTAATGCCTGAAACAATTCCCTGGGAGATGACAGTCACGGTAGGTTTTCTAAACAAGCACTAGATGGTTAAATTGAAGTTATATTATGTGTTCCCCAGCATTTCGCTAACTAGAGGAATTACTGATGTTTTCAGTGGAGGAGCACACAGTAGGGTGCTGACTAACTGGATTAAGGCTGAGGTTAGGAGAGGAAGATGGGTAGAAATGAAGCTGAAGCGCTGCCTGAGAGGCCTTTTAGAGGGAGGCAATCACCCTGGTTATTCAGTAACCCAGGGCAACAGTTGTCACTCACCTCTCCCCTAATACCCTTCACCCTTAGGCCCACATGAAGAGGGACTGCTCTGATCCAGTCGGCTCTAGTGAACACCCACACACACACACACACATACTGAAGCTGTTAACACAGGGGACTCTTTAGGGGAAAAAAGTTGGAATGATCGAGCCTTGGAATGCTTTATGGGTGATATCATACATTTCTTTATAGGAATAGTTTACCCCAAAATGAAAATTGTCCTAATGTCACTCCAAACCTATTTGATATTCTTACATGGAACATAGATGTGAACAGGGTTTGTATGCATGAATTTTATAATGACCCTCATTGATAAGACTCCTGCATTATTTTCCAAGTATTCTGAAGTGGCACAATCACTTTGTGTGGTGAACATAATTAAATTTAGGTTGTTATTCACTCTCAGAAGAAATCATTAATAAAGCACTTAAATCAAATTTAAGACCAAATTCAACATGACATTATGAAGTTTGATGACGAGATGCGATGAGAACAAACCAGTCTGCTTATAATGTTAGTAATGTATTTCAGTGCCAAAAATAGTCATATTTTAGTCTGTTCTCACACTTGTTTGATTGTTTGGTCCATACCAGAGTTCGATTCCACCCCTTTCCCCATGATCACTGCAGGTCTCGCTTATCATTGTATTATTTAGGTCTGAACAGCATTACATTTTCGTCATCAATGTGGGTACTAGTGGCAGCTGTTTACTACTGTAGCTAGATAATGACTCCAGCACACTTAAAGAAAAAGTGCCTCTTTGTTCTTCGTTCATAGGTAAAAATAAGGTAAAAAAACGGCATACCATTTGCGAACATTCAGACACCATGCGACACTGCTGGGGGAGGCATTTAGAGGAGGGTTTAAATATGAGGACGCTCAAGACTACATGTAAAATATTAACTAATATGACATTAAAATGTGTTATCAATGACCTCATGCTATGAGAATTCACACAAGATCATTAAACCACTGGTGATCAGGAACCACCACAACATCAACAATTACAAGAGAGATTCACATTGATCTCAAACCTCCGCTGATCAGAAACCACCACCACAACAACAAGTCATAGCATCTGCTCATATTATCACTTCGTGCATTGCATGCCACATGTTTACTATAGCTTCTTCCTTCAGTAGTGAGGGATTCACATGTGATAAATGTAAGAAATTAGTCAGGCTGATGGAGAAGGTTAATAGGATAGAGACACGCATCCGAACGCTAGTGGAGGTCAATGAGAAAGAGAAGCCGGTAGATACTGTTACGGATGCGGGTAGTACAGTGAGCAACACACACACTTTGGTTTCGGCTGCAGAGCCCATGCAGCAGGATGTTTGGTTGACGTCTCAGCAGCATACTCGTAGGGCAAAGCGACACCACTCTCCTTTTCCTGTTTGGATTTCCAATCGATTCTCACCACTCAGTGATGCACCCACTTAGAATCATGTTGAAAGCACCCTTGTTATTGGTGACTCTGTTGTAAGGAACGTGGAAATAGAGACTCCAGCTACTATTGTTAAATGCATTTCCAGTGCCAGAGCATCTAACATCAGATCAAATTTACAAGCGCTGGCTAATGCTAAACGTAGATTTTCTAAGATTGTTATTCATGTTGGCACTGACGGTGTCCGGCTTCGCCAGTTGGAGATCACTAAAGATAATGTTAAAGAGGTGTGTGAACTTGCAAAAATGATGTCAGAGACTGTAATATGCTCTGGCTCCCTCCCTGCTCGTCGTGGTGACGAGGTTATAGTAGATTAGTGTCACTGAATGGCTGGATGTCTGAGTGGTGTTTGGAGAATAGCATAGGATTCATAGACATTTGGAAGAGTTTTGGGGGGAAGACCTGACCTGTTAAAGAGAGATCCCTCCAGGGAAGGTGCCGCTCTCCTCTCTAGTAATATGGCTCATAATCCTAATAGTGATAGTATTTGACTAGCTGGGGCCCAGGTCAGGAAGCAGACAAACTGGCTAATCTGAATGTCTGCTAGCTGCCTTGAGACATCACAAAGGTCACATAATTACAACACATAGTAATGAATCACCTATACTATATAGATACTGTGTCTGTTCCCCGAACTACCAAACACAAAACCCTCGTTGTCATTTAAAAAGCAAATTTGATTGATGTCAAACTTGAAAAAAAAGATAAACATCATATAAAGGTAGGACTACTAAACATTAGATCACTTTCATCCAAATCACTAATTGTAGATGAAATTATTACAGATCATAGTTTGGATTTGCTCTGTTTGACTGAAACATGGATTAAAACAGATGAGTATATTACTTTAAATGAGTCTACTCCATCAGGTTGCCTCATCTGAAAGGTCAAGTAGGAGGTGTTGATACAATTTACAGTGATATTTTCAGTGTTACTCAAAGTCTGGATATAAGTTTAACTGATAATGCTTAATGTGACATCGTCAGATATAAATAAAAAATCTTTGTTTTTTGTTCTTGCAACAGTGTATAGACCACCAGGGCCATATTCTGAATTCCTTCGAGAATTTGCTGATTTTCTGTCAGATCTAGTGATTGCTGTGCATAGAGCTTTAATCATGGGTGACATCAACATCCACATAGATAACGAAAATGATACACTGGAATTAGAATTTATCAATATTCCCAACTCTGGTGGGGTTAGACAAAATGTGACAAGTCCAACCCTAGAGTTGGGGTACTCGAGTTTGGACTCGGACTCGAGTCCGAGTCACAAGTCCAATTTTAATGGACTTGGACTTGACACGGTCTCGGATGCAGTTTCACTCGGACATGACTCGGATGAGAGCCTTTGGGACTCTGGATTTTTTTCAGAGTCCAGCCAAGTCCATGACATTTGTGATGCAATGAAATAAATAAATAACAAAACAGAAATTAATGAACACATCTCTGTCTGCATGCAGATGAATTAGCCCCTGAAGTCGTAGACGTAGCCAGAGTTGTTTCACACACATGTGCACAGGCACACTCATCAGTCAACCAGTATGCTTGAATGTTACTACAGAGACTACTGTATAACATCGACTACCATGGTGGCTGGCACGACAAAAACATAAAGACAGGTATGTATCCAGTATAACAGAAACTAAACAAGGCAGTTTCACAAGGCACGGGACCTGACAACTGGTAAAATTGCGTGTGGCATTTGTGCAGCCAAGACGGTGCTCGCATTGCGGTTTTATTGTGGTTAAAAACTTAAAATCAGGAACTTCACTGAGTCAAGTCACCCACATCATGCCTCTCACAGTTAACTAAAAACAGCATATCAAAATAAAATACATAAAAATAGTATTAATATTGGATATTAAGTCTTTTTAGGCATAATGTATCTACACATGTAGGCTTCTGTAGTCTCTTGTGGTCCACGCAGTGTTGTCAGCTTTAACTTGTCCATAATAGCTCAATGAATTAACTGCGTAACTTTTTATATAGTTGGGGAAAAAAGTGTTAGCAGACAGCAACTCAGATAAAAAGCACCTATTTATTATTGATTGACTATTTTCAAAGCATTGACGAGCTGCTTAAAATACATTCTTTTACAGCATTTGTCTGCCATTCACAACATTCAACCATGCACAATAAAATATTATTATATTTTGGGCAGTGAAATATTTTGTTTATAATTTAATTATAGACTATAAAATAAATGTATTATTCAATGACAGAGTTTGTGTATGAAGCTAAACTTCATGTTACGAGACAAATTTAATGGGTTATGACATTTTTATATTTAATGTTTATTTTATTTGATTTTTATTGTAAACCACTGGGTAACTTATGCATGTCATTTTTTAGCCTATATCTCTGACACTTTTGAAGGACAATTCTGTTAAATTTATGACTCAAAATTATCATTCTCCATGTTTTTGCAGTTAAAGAAGAGCTCAATTAAATTTTCTTTGGTTGATATTTGAAAGATTTCAGACTAATTGCAGAACAACGTGGCTGCCACTCAAGCAAATATCAATTATTATGATTTTTTTTAATCTTCTGCGGCAGCTGCTGCAAGATGCACACATACGCATCAGGGATTTAAGTACACAAGCAGCATGCAGAACTGCCCTGCATTGTGCGGTTTCCTGCAAATTAACTTGAAAATCATGTCCGTGACGACATGGCCCTAATAAACTCAGCAAAAAAAGAAACGTCCTCTCACTTTCAACTGCTTTTACTTTCAGCAAACTTAACGTGTAAATATTTGTATGAGCATAAAAAGATTTAACAACTAAGACATAAACTGAACAAGTTTCACAGACATGTGACTAACAGAAATGGAATAATGTGTCCCTGAACGGGGGTCAGTCAGTATTTGGTGTAACCACCAGCTGCATTAAGTACTGCAGTGCATTTTCTCCTAATGGACTGCACCAGATTTGCCAGTTCTTGTTGTGAGATGTTACCCCACTCTTCCACCAAGGCACTTGCAAGTTCCTGGACATTTCTGGGGGGAATGGCCCTAGCCCTCACCCTCTGATCCAACAGGTCCCAGACGTACTCAATGACATTGAGATCCGGGCTCTTCACTGGCCATGGCAGAACACTGACATTCCTGTCTTGCAGGAAATCATGCACAGAACGAGCAGTATGGCTGGTGGCATTGTCATGCTGGAGGGCCATGTCAGGATGAGCCTGCAGGAAGGGTACCACATGAGGGAGGAGGATGTCTTCCCTGTAATGCACAGCATTGAGATTACCTGCAATGACAACAAGCTCAGTCTGATGATGCTGCGACACACCGCCCCAGACCATGATGGACCCTCCACCTCCAAATTGATCCCGCTCCAGAGTACAGGCCTCAGTATAACGCTCATTCCTTCGACGATAAAAGCAAGTCTGACCATCACCCCTGGTGAGACAAAACCGCGACTCATCAGTGAAGAGCAGTCCTGTCTGGTCCAGCGAAGGTGGGTTTGTGCCCATAGGCGACATTGTTGCCGGTGATGTCTGGTAAGGACCTGCCTTACAACAGGCCTACAAGCCCTCAGTCCAGCCTCTCTCAGCCTATTGAGGACAGTCTGAGCACTGATGGAGGGATTGTGCGCTCCTGGTGTAACTCGGGCAGTTGTTGTTGCCATCCTGTACCTGTCCCACAGGTGTGATATTCGGATGTACTGATCCTGTGCAGGTGTTGTTACACGTGCCACTGCGAGGACGATCAGCTGTCTTCCTGTCTCCCTGTAGTGCTGTCTTAGGCGTCTCACAGTACGGACATTGCAATTTATTGCCCTGGCCACATCTGTAGTCCTCATGCCTCCATGCAGCATGCCTAAGGCATGTTCACGCAGATGAGCAGGGACCCTGGGCATCTTTCTTTTGGTGTTTTTCAGAGTCAGTAGAAAGGTCTCTTTAGTGTCCTAAATTTTTATAGCTGTGACCTTAATTGCCTACCGTCTGTAAGCTGTTAGTGTCTTAATGACCGTTCCACAGGTGCATGTTCATTAATTGTTTATGGTTCATTGAACAAGCATGGAAAACATTGTTTAAACCCTTTACAGTAAAGATCTGTAAAGTTATTTTGGAATTTTACAAAATTACCTTTAAATTACAGTTTCCTGAACAAGGGACGTTTCTTTTTTTTCTGAGTTTATTATCAGTGGGCTTTTCCAATATTTTTGGATGTAGCATTTGCAGTCAAATCGTGAGATGTAACTTCTCAGCGAGTGCTAATTAATATTGTGTTGACTCATTTGTATGTACTGTATTTTCCCAAATCAGACGGCAGATAGAGAAAAAAGATTCAGAAAGAAATCTCAGTATAGACTTATTTCTTTAGATAGGGATAATTTTAAATAAAACTAAATTAAATTGAATTGACAAATTGAAAATGAAGTAGAAATAAAAACTAAATTAAAATCCGAAACATAATAACCTTGGATGTAATGACTAACGCAGCTTTCACTTTCTTTAATCTATGTTTGAGTGGAAGGGAAAAAGCAACAAATAATTGAAAATGTCAACAGAATGCAATAAGAAGTGTGTTGAAGGACAGTTTTGTCTTCATACACCTAAGCATATATCATAAAATATATATATGAAAGGCAACAGTGGTGTTTTTACATTTATATTGACAAACTATTTTTCTTAGTTGTGAAATATTGATGTTGAGTTTACAGTTACAATTTTAATTCAGATTCATTCAGACTCGACCTGTTACGGACTCAGTCTTGAGTCTGACTCGGCCCCTTTTGGACTCAGACTAAACTCGGACTCGATTGTTTAAAGAGCACCTATTATGGTTTTTCAAATATTACCTTTCATGTAGTGTGTTATATAGCTGTTTGTGAATGTAAAAAAGTCTGCAAAGTTTCCAAAATCAAGTGCACAAAATATGGAGTTATTGACACCCAAAAGAACCGATTCTGAACACCTGAAACGAGTCATTAGTAATTCCAGACTTACTTCCTGTACTAACCTACGTAATTTGGTAACAATAAACCCGCCTCTGGTCTGTTTATATGTACAGCCAGTGCAGGCTGTTAGATGTTAGCCTCTGCTAACCGGCTAAGTCACGTTATTGTCAAACTACATAAAAACTTACCACTGAGAAATGTCCTGTTCTCGTCGTGCTTGCGATGGTGGTTCGGGTTGATCTTCCGATGTATCACTATCGGACTCGGGCTCAAATTGGTAAGGTAAAACAGACCTTTTTTCAGACGGAGTTGAAATTCGGATATGGTAGTGGCCGTTTCCTTTCCGACACACACTGTAAGCGGTAGACCAATCACAACAGACTGGGACATCTGACCAATCAGAGCAGAGTAGGCTCCCTGAAAGGAGGAGTTTAGAAGGAATCCTTTAGAACAGATCATTGAACGAGTCGTTTGAGACACTGGGAACAAAAGGTAATGCTGCAGTTTAAATTATGAGCAAATTAAAGTGTTTTTTGACCTTGGATGCATGTAAATCTATTGTATGAGACCTTTAAAACAAAATTAGGCACGTTTAAAAGCCATAATAGGTGCACTTTAAAGACTCGGACTTGACTCTGACTCGACTAAGGTGGACTCGAACCCAACGCTATCCAACCCATCGCCAAAATCATACGCTAGATCTAATTTTGTCATATGGAATTGATGTTGATAATATAGAAATTCTGCCGTAGAGCAATGAAATCTCAGATCATTACATCATATCTTATATGCTGCGCTTAGCAAAGGTAACTCAATCTACGCAACATTATCGTTCAGGTAGAACTATTCTTTCAACTACTAATGATATCTTCACTAATAATCTTCCAGACTTGTCTCAAATACTCATTATGGCAAAAAGTTCAGAAGAACTTGATGTTGTCACAGAAAATATGGATACAGTCTTCTATAGCACTCTAGATAGTGTTGCCGCCCTTCGATTAAAGAAAGTTCAAGAGAAAAATCCTGCACCATTGTACAATGATCACATTCATGCTCTCAAGAGAGCAGCTCGTAAAATGGAGCATAAGTGGAAGAATACAAAATTAGAGGTATTTTGCGGCACATGGAAGGATAGTGTCTCTAACTGCAGACAGGCTCTCTCTGAAAGGTTACTACTTGTAGTCTGGCTCAATGTCCCGCCCACAGTATTATCGGATTGGTTATATGTCACGAGTAAATGGCCAATCAACACTGTACTCCGTATTTGTGGGGGAGAGGTGGGAAAGAGGAAAGCAGCGAGAGAAAGATGCATCAGAGCGGACAAGCTGTTTTCAAAGGTAAGAATGAAGATATTGAAGTTGCAATAAACATCACAATATTCTATGCCAGTGGCCACCAATGAGCGCCGGATTTGTTCCAACCGGACCGTGAGACATGACAACGGTTGACCCATGTCACCATTTTTACACTTTAGGTTAGCAGTGTGACAAAACAACAGAGCTGTGTACACCGTGTCACGACCAGCTCGTAAGCCGTGACAAAGATGGCGACCACACGTGGGTTAAATTTTCTAATTAAAATATACAGTTGAAGTCAGAAATGTATAAACACTTAGGTTGAAGTCATTAAAACTAATTTTTTAACCACTCCACAGATTTAATATTAGCAAACTATAGTTTTGGCAAGTCGTTTAGGACATCTACTTTGTGCATGACACGAGTAATTTACACAATAATTGTTTACAGACAGATTGTTTCACTTTTAATTGACTATATCACAATTCCAGTGGGTAAGAAATTTACATACACTAAGTTAACTGTGCCATTAAGCAGCTTGGAAAATTCCATAAAATGATGTCAAGCCTTTAGACAGTTAGCCAATTAGCTTCTGGTAGGAGGTGTACTGGACTGGAGGTATATCTGTGGATGTATTTTAAGGCCTACCTTCAAACTCAATGCCTCTTTTCTTGACATCATGGGAAAATCTAAAGAAATCAGCCAAGACCTCATAAAAAAGGTTCATCCTTGGGAGCAATTTCCAAATGCCTGAAGTTACCATGTTCATTTGTACAAGCAATAGTACACAAATATAAACACCATGGGACCACGCAGCCATCATACCGCTCAGGAAGGAGATGCATTCTGTCTCCTGGAGATGAACGTAGTTTGGTGTGAAAAGTTCAAATCAATCCCAGAACAACAGCAAAGTACCTTGTGAAGATGCTGGATGAAACAGGTAGACAAGTATCTATATCCACAGTAAAACGAGTCCTATTTTGACATAACCTGAAAGGCTGCTCAGCAAGGAAGTAGCCACTGCTCCAAAACCACCATAAAAAAGCCAGACTACAGTTTGCAAGTGCACATGGGGACAAAGATCTTACTTTTTGGAGAAATGTTCTCTGGTCTAATAAAAAACAAAAATTGAACTGTTTGGCCATAATGACCATTGTTATGTTTGGAGGAAAAAGGGTGAGGCTTGCAAGCTGAAGAACACCAACCCAACCGTGAAGCATGGGATGGCACCATCATGTTGTAGGGTGCTTTGCTGCAGGAGGGACTGGTGCACTTCACAAAATAGATGGCATAATGAGGAAGGAAAATTATGTGGATATACTGAAGCAACATCTCAAGACCTCAGCCAGGAAGTTAAAGCTTGGTCGCAAAAAGTTCTTCCAAATGGTCAATTACCTCAAGCATACCTCCAAAGTTGTGGCAAAATGGCTTAAGGACAACAAAGTCAAGGTATTGGAGTGGCCATCACAAAGCCCTGACCTCAATCCGATAGAATATTTGTGGGCAGAACTGAAAAAGCGTGTGTGAGAAAAGAGGCCTACAAACCTGACTCAGTTACACCAGTTCTGTCTGGATGAATGGGCAAAAATTCCAGCAACTTATTGTGAGAAGCTTGTGGAAGGCTACCCAAAACATTTGACACAAGTTAAACAATTTAAAGGCAATGCTACCAAATACTAACAAAGTGTATGTAAACTTCTGACCCACTGGGAATGTGATGAAAGAAATAAAAGCTGAAATAAATAATTCTCTCTACTATTATTCTGACATTTCACAGTCTTGTAGTGATCCTAACTGACCTAAGACAGGGAATGTTTTCTATGTATTAAGTTTAAATGTATTTGGCTAAGGTGTATGTAAACTTCTGACTTCAACTGTATTTATTAAAAGGAAAAGGTTTACATAAAATGAATTATAACAAAAACAACAGAACCCCCCCCCAAAAACATAAATCATGATTGATGACAGTCTACTGACAGACTTCTCGGGCAGCCAGCATCAACCACGGTAACCCCTCCCAATCACCATCCAACTCCGCACAGTAAGCACGCAATAAAAACTTAAGTGTCTGGTGAAAACACTCCAAAGCACTCTGGCTTTGAGCATGCTAGGCACTTGCTTTATTGTGCTTAATGTGCAATTGCTGCAATACCTGAGAAAACAAGTGAGAAGTAAAATTAGAGCCTTGGTCACTCTGTAGAATTTTTGAAATGCCAAAGACCGATATAAACTGGGTAAGAGCTTTCACCACAGATTTTGATGTAATTGTGCAGTGGGGATAAGCTGCAGGGTATCATGTTGACGCACACATAATTGTAAGCAAATAAATGCTGCCAGATTTTGATCGAGGAAGAGGACCCACACAATCAATGATCAGATGCTCAAATGGCTGACTAATAGCCGGAATAGGAAGCAATGGAGCAGACTTAATTTTCTGGTTTGCAAGTGTGACACGTTCTAATGTACGCAGCAATATCTTTTTTCAATTTCGGCCAAAAGAAATGGTGTCATATGTGGTTTTTCCTTACACCCCAATGACCAGCAATGTCACCATGAGCATTCTGCAGGACGGAATTTAAGGGGAACTACCACCTGCATGATGGGGTCACCTGCAAAACTGGCTCCATGAGGAATACATTTTTTTATCAACATTCCATCCTGCAAAAAATAGCCATGAGCAACATCTCTGATGTGGTCGAAAGGTAAAACATAGTCAAACAGTTCTGTGAGAGTAGAATCAACTTGCTGTTCAGCTATCATGTCAGGGCAGGACAAAGAAAGAGACTCAGGTAGAGAGAACTTTGGCTCCACACATACTTCACTGTTGTCAGTCCTAGGTACACAGGGGTAGGGTTGGTTAGCACTCATAGCTCGAGTTACAGCACAAGCTGTAGATATTTCGGTATACTCCTGTGCACTCTCATCTGACTCCTCCAGTGACAGTGGAATAGAAGAAACTACAAAAGGTGGAGGAACATCAGGCCAAACCCGTCCACCTGCCAAGTTGTTTCCCAGGATTACATCAACCCTTCAACTGGCAGTAAGGAGTGCATGCCAACCAAGACTTCCTCATTCACCAGATCAGAAGATAACACTATTTTGTGTAAAGGAACAGTCAAAGTGGTTAACCCAATTCCCCAAATAAGGACACTGGTCCCAGTATTACTTTCCCAGGAAAATGGCGGTACAGCCTGTAAGACTAAAGACTCTGAAGGCCCCGTATCTCTCCAAAGTTTGACTGGAATCTTTTCGTCTCTTCCAATCAAAGACACATAACCATTTGTAATAAGACAGAGAACACAGTCCCATCATCATCAATGGAGCACCAGTGGAGAGAGTCAGCAGCTTCAAGTTCCTGGGTGTCCACATCACTGAGGAACTCTCATGGTCCATCCACACTGAAGCCATTGTGAAGAAGGCTCATCAGCGCCTCTTCTTCCTGAGACAGCTGAGGAAGTTTGGAATGAACCACCACATCCTCACACGGTTCTACACCTGCAGTGTAGAGAGCATCCTGACTGGCTGCATCTCCGCCTGGTACGGCAATAGCACCACCAACAACTGCAAAGCACTGCAAAGGGTGGTGCGAACTGCCAGACACATCATCGGAGGTGAGCTTCCCTCCCTCCAGGACAGATATACCAGGCGGTGTGTGAAAAAAGCTCGGAGGATCATCAGAGGCTCCTGCCACTCGAGCCATGGGCTGTTCTCACTGCTACCAACAGGCAGGCGGTATCGCAGCATCAGGACCCGCACCAGCCGACTTCATGATAGCTTCTTCCCCCAAGCAATCAGACTTTTGAACTCTTGATCTCCCACGATCAAAAGACATCAGCACTGCACTTTATTACCCTTACTCTTATATCTCACAGCGGACTGTCATAAATTATATTATTATTATATTAGATTCTCTCTTAACATCTTACTATCAACCGACAGCCTGAATGTCAATACAGTACAATACAACCTACTGTACATTCTATATATACAATATATACTTTTTTATTGTATTGTGTGTATTGTATACCATACAGTGTATGTTATTATTTGTATATTGTGTTGTGTGTAATTATGCGTATATTAGACTTTAATTGTGTTGTGTTAATCTGATGTTTATTGTAGATTGGTATATGTCTCATCACTTTCACAACTGCTATGTTTCACACACTATTGCACTTGTGTATATGGTTGTGTGACAATAAAAGTGATTTGATTTGATAAGTAGCAAATCAAGCAGGCACGGAATGTTTGAATTGTTCAAGCACAATTAAATCACACATTTCCTCAAACGCTTGTACCTAAGATGCAACACACCAACGATTGAACAAGTTGTGGAACTCTCTGGCAAATGTAAGCTTCATTCACCACTTTGGACAAAGTTCTGGTGACAGTATGCTTCTGGTACCAACTCATAAGCTTTTAGAACAGCGTCTTTAACTGTAGTGTAATTTTCACTCTCTGATACCGGCAAAGCGGAGTAAACCTCTTGAGCCTTACCAGTAAAAACACACTGTAAAAGCAGTGTTCGCTCTTTATCAGGCCAAACTTTTGCATCAGCCACACGCTCAAACAATTTGAAAAATATATCAGAATCTCTTTCATTAAATTTTTGTAACAACTGCAAATTTCTGATGGTGTCGAATGAAGGATCACACTGAGAAAAAAACAGCAGGACTGTCATTAACAAGTTTACCTGCTCGAATCAAATCTAGACTGTATTTCTGAAGCTCAAGGTTACCTTGTTCACTTTGTTGTTTTACACGCTTTAACTCAAGCTGTAATAATAGCTCTTTTTGCCGCTCAAATGTTAAAGAGCGAGCCAAACTGCACAAAGGTGGCATTAAAGAGGCAACGGTTGCTTGACTAGGTTCTTCTCCCAGAAGATCTCCTTTATCAACTAAATTTGCTTTAAGAATCTCTTTAACTGTATCTTTTAATCATTTGTCACCTATTTCAATCTCATAATGCTTAGCAATTTTCAGTAACTGATCTTTTGTACACGACTCAAGCAACGCTTCAGATGGCGAACAAATAAAATCTTGTACCAAGTTAGCCATAATATGAAAATTACTAAAGTTATACTCCAACAGCAGATAAAGTGATCATAAAGGCCATAACAGGAGGGATTAAATAAAGATCAAGGTTCCCCACTCCTACCTAGACACAAGACACTAACTAACTTTACCCTAGTCTTCATGCAGTTACCGGTGAGGGGTATTTATGCACTAAATCCCGCTGTGGTAGCTAGCTAACCAAAGTTAGGAAGTTTAGCAAATGTAACGCCAACTTTGCTAGCGTTAAATCTTTCACCTCTGTTGTGAATAAAATCCCGTTGCCCTTTATGCACTAAACAGGCTAGCCAGCAAGCTACATGAAGAGAGTCTCGTCTGTTATCACATGTTAATACTTAATATTCTGTTATGAGCTGTTTAGTTCATTATTTTTTATATATTTAAAGTTTCAGTTCAAAAGAAATGCTTCTAGGAGCTCCCTCCACTTTATTTTTGGAAAAAAAATTATGTTGATGTTGTTTTCCATTATGTTTCAAAAGATAATATTGAAATGTTCACTTTTGCAGTATTTCACTAAAAACATGTTCATTGGCATTTAAAGTATGTTTTGTGTTCGAGTTTGTGTTTGTGTAAATTTTGACAGTAAAATTTGTATTTTATTGCAAATGTATATCGGCCCCAAATATCGGTTATCGGTCTCCTTGATTTCTAATAATCGTTATCGGCATCATCCCTGAAAAAACCATATTGGTCGACCCCTAGTATTAATGTATTATATTTATACAGTGGAGAACAGTCGTAATTGTTTCACATATAATTTCATTCTGAATGTTTATTAGAATACTTGATACTGCTGTTAAAAACAGTTTTCTTAATTTGTATTTTTGTTCTACTTGTTTCTATTCATTGCTTTTAGCTTGTTTAAATGTAATAAGTTCACAAAACAATTTGCACTGAAATTTACTGCTCAAACTTTCAAGATCGAACTGAAATGTTGTTGGATCTTGTTAAAAAGAAACTTTTAGAAACGTTTTGTTTCTGATGTTGCGATTCCAGGGTGGCAGGTGCTAAACACACAGCTAGAAAAACCACAAGGTTTGACAGACTTTCCCACATATTGCTGTGGGAACTGGGTTTTGGATCACCCAACCACCCAGTTTTTGTTCACCTAATAGATGTGATTGTTCTGGCGGTTGCAGTATGTGATGATGCATTCATCTCTGTGACGTTTTTGCAGCATAGTTTCATTAAATGCTCTTTTTGAAATGGGTTGAGTGTGTTTTCTTGGTACATTGAGCTCCTTTATGTTAAAAGAGATCAAGGAAAGTTTAATTCCTTGAGACATTACCTTTTCAAAACAGTCTGATCATAAAAACGTAAATTGTAACTTTCTCTCCTTGATCTTTGTAACTGTATTCAGGGATGGGTGTGGCGGATAGGAGCATTTATTCAAAATGTCAGTTTGTCAGATCGCCCAGTTCTTCTTGTTGTTTGTGATGACGTTCTATATTATGACTGCCTTTCAGTACCATGGTCATAATAGAGTAAATATGCACGGTAATCTCACCACAAGCATAATAATCCAGAGGTTCTCTTAGTATATACTGAGATCTCGAGGCCCCAAGAGGTTTGTATGAGTCACTAGAGGAGTGGTGTGGCTTTTGTGCACTAAATGCGTGTTGGGATTTTGTCACACACATACACGCATGTCCAGACAGCACAGGGAGGTGTGGAACGGTTGGTGGCAAGAGGAACCAGACTGAACCAGTCAAAGTTCTGACACTGCTTTCCACAGTGAGGGAGGGTGTGACTGAGGCCTGTTTGCTGGCCAAGACTTTTGACTAATTTGGTTCCAATCTAGAATGAGCACTTGGTGTCTTTGGTTAGAGTAATTCTTAGGACTGGGCAACATAGCTAAAAATATATATAGGGGTCTGGGTAGCTCAGCCAGTATTGATGCTGACTACCACCCCTGGAGAGCGCATTGGGAATTGGGCATTCCAGATTGGGGAGAAAAGGGGAGAAATTAAAATAAATAAAAAAATTATATATATATAAATTCCAAAAAGTGCTGATTCTTTGATTCTGAGGTGCTGGCAATCAAAAGTCAACTCCACTCATGGGCCTGACATTCATAATTAGTGCAACGTATATTTCACTGTTTATCGTAAGATTTCACTTGGCCTACCATTTTTACTTATAAATCAAGACAATTAGTCTGTAATCAAACCTGGAATTTGTGTCCAATTCAGTCAATTCCTAAATGTATGAAATTCAACACCCTTTGTAAAAATGTAGTTTGCTTCTAGTTTATTTTTTGCTTTTGTGGTTTAAATGAAAGAAATCAGAAATGTTTAGGAAAACTAACGTTCAAATAAAATGTGCATTAACATATTCACGGTATGACGATGTTGGTTAATTTTTACAGTATATCATCAACAAAATAATTTGTTATATATAATGTAAATATATATATATATATATCTTTTTTCAACATATGTTATGAAGAAATGTTAAAAGATTTTTAAGACATTTGACAATTTTTTACACTGTGTTTGGAATAGCTATTTAGTCATTTTAATGCTTATTACTCTTACATTTAAAATGATTTATTATTCCACACCGTTAGGACAAATGTTTGCACAGTTCAGAAAGGTGCACTATGATTGATTATTGTCAGTTATGTTATTCATTTAAAGCTTTTGAACTTTTATTGAACTTTCAACTTATTATAGCTCATAATTTTTTTTAACATTGTTTATTATTTATTCCTTTTTTTTTTTTTTTTTTACAGAAAGAGATCTGTTGAGATTTCAGGGCTGGTTACACATGCCCTGTGCCATAATCTTAATTAACCTTAAGAATTTAATATCCATTGAAAACTGACTGAGGAAATCTAAACAGCCGGAGACAGAATATGTAACTTGAGAAAATTATTTATCCAGTATGAAAACTAAGATAAAGATGTTGTGGTTGGGTACCTTAAGTCATGAAACAAAAGGAGACCAGAAATTATTAAACAAATCTTGTGTTTTCATGGCTGTAAAAATCTGAAAACGTGTCACATTGTTAATGAGGAGAGGGACAGGTTAAATAAACTAAACTTTCGGCGTTGTCACAAAGGGTCAAAGCAAAGTGCTCATTATTTGTAATTGAAAGTAAAACATGAACTCTTGCTACCCTTTCTGCTAGTGTAGTCAGGCCTAATAACACTAATTCAATGTTTTTCTGCTTTAAATGACTCAGTGAAAAGCCTTTTGTACAGAAAAAAAAAAATAATATATATATATATATATATATATATATATATATATATAAAATCAGTTGGACCATAATACTATAGTATACCAAAGTAAACCCAATTAAAACTTGTAAACTTTTAAAATTAAAAACTGTCAGCCTTTTACATTGTTTATGCTAGAAACATAGCCTTTTAACTTGCATGAAAAAGGAACAATGGCAATTACCAAAAATGTATACTTGAAAGACCCCATGAAATCAAAATTGTAGTTTTGTGGCTTTTATTCCAAGTCTATTTGCTTTGAGGCCCTCTATATGCGTGTGAAATCTAAAAGTTGACTTTTAGCACTTATACACATTTGAAATACACATTACCGGTAATTAAAAAAAAAAAAAAAAACTTGGACCAAGAATGTTGACTTATTTTATATGCATGAGCATATAAAACATTTTGTCCAATAAAATCCTCTCTATAATGAAAATGCCCCTAAATACACCTGTCACCAACAAGCAACAGCAAGCAGCATATCATGGGTTTGCTAGAATGTGGTGTAGGCTATTGGTTAGGGTTGGCTTCAGCTGCTTCATGTTTTATAACAGTTAAAGGGATAGTTCAACCAAAAATGAAAGGTCTCTCATTATTTACTCATCCTCATGAGATCCCAGGTGTGTATGACTTTCTTTCTTCACCAGAACACATTTGAAGAAAAATAGAAATATCTCAGCTCAGTAGGTCCTTAAAATGCGAAAGTGAATGGTGAAACGATTTTTGAAGATCAAAAAATCCCAGATAGTTAGCATAAACATCATCAATAGGAATCCAGCTGTTAAATTAATGTCTTCTAAAGTGACACAATTGCTTTTGGTGCGAAAAATATCAATATTCAAGTACTTCTTCAACTCTAAATCATTGCTTCTGTCAGTAGCGCTATGCGCATGTGACGTAATTGCGTTGGCACGTGAGACATGCGAGAACTGAGGCATGTGCAGCACAGATGGAAGAGCAGTGCTGTTTACAACTGAGTAGGAGGAACGCTGTACGGTTTATATCTGTTATGTTCTGTTTCTTTACTCACAATGATACGTTTGTGTGCTTATCCTGGATGTCTCAACTGAGTGGAGAACGTGAGATAACGTCTGTAGCATGGCAACGATAATACGTCACACGTGAGGCCACGTGAACTCCACCCTCTCGTAAAACTTACCGGAAGCGTTGGATTATAGTTAAAGTTAGGGCTGCATCTTACAATTATTTTAATAATCGATTAATCTTTGATTATTTCTTCGATTAATCGGATAAAAACAAAACTTTATTGTATTTTATTAAAATATGATTTAAAAAAAAATTTAAAAAAATGATAAAGGGCGTAAGGATTTGGTTCGATTTACTGTACCGAATTCATGATTCTATATTTTCACAAAACTTTGAACAAGGCGTGACTCATGAAAAGTTTTGTTTGATTTTTTCATTATTATTATTATTACTTTCAGGACATATGCAAAACAGTTCCTTTCCTTTACATGTAAATCTTAAAAAGTACTGTTCATTCAGGAGTAAAATTATCCATCAGGGATGGACATGGGACAAAAAAATCAGCCCAGCAGAGAACAATGGTGACACCAGAATAGAACGTATTTTAAATTATATTGTAGGTTTTAAAATAGTATTGTCACTGATTACCTGTTTCTGAACTATTCTTTTCAGAAATATGTGTGTTTACACAATAAAATAATGTTTATCATAGTATAAATTTACTAGTGATATTAGACATTACATTTGGCATTATCAGGAGGACTATCAAATATCAGGATCCTTTGCATTATATACATTATATACACAGTTTAATATAGTACAATCATCTGTAAATGCAGCACAGATTCACTCTTGTGCTGAAAGTAGTATCTTTGCTCACTGTATTATATGTGCTGACACGATGAGGAAAAACCATCTGAAACACTTTTGAACTGGCACAATTGAACCTCTGAGACATTAGTGTGATATCGTGATATGATGTTGCACGAGTTTAATCCAAATGATTTCGCTCCCTTTCTCCATTGCGATCGGTTTGACTGACGCAGATGTGTGCGCTCGCTTGCTCAGTGAAGTTTAACGGAGACCCGCATGTGGTAAAAACAAACAGTTTGCGAAATACCCGGAGAAAGGCGACTGATTTTTAATTCATAACATGCATTCATTAAAAAACATAGAAAACAGCAGTAAATGCAATGGAGAGAAACTCTGAAGTGCATCAAATGGCACAATCAATCTGTCAACACACCTGATGCAGCAACTGCTCCACATTAAACTGTATGCTTATGATCTTTGAGGTGTTTATAAAGTGCTCACATGCGCTGGACAACTTGGGTCATGTTTTTTCTGCTTCAGCTTGTCTCTGTTGATTTTCAAATGAGTTTCATCATGTAACACATTTTTCACCGTGCTGTAAAGTGACGTCACTGACAGAGCTTCTATGTGCTCGCCGCATATATCCAACTAATCGATCATGAAATTCATTGTCGATGATTTCTAATTTTTTTTAATCGATTTTATCAATTCGTTGTTGCAGCCCGAGTTAAAGTACTTCAATATTGATCTTTTTTTTTTTTTTTTTTGCACCAGAAGCGATCGTATGATGTTACAAGACATTAATTTAACCGCCGGAGTCATATTGATGATGTTTATGCTGACTATATGTGATTTTTTTGAACTTCAAAAATTGTATCACTATCCACTTGCAGTTTAAGGACCGACAGAGCTAAGATATATATATATATATATATAATATTTTTTTTATTCAAATGTGTTCTGGTGAAGAATGTAAGTCATACACACCTGGGATATCATGAGGGTGTATATAATGAGAGTAAATAATGAGAGAATTTTCATTTTTGGGTGAACTATTCCTTTAAGTTAATAACACTCAAAACAGTAAAACTAGTATTAAAAACAGATAACCGAAATTCTGAACAACAATATTTATCAACCGAGTCTCGTAGAATGAATGAATTACATTTTTGTAAACTCACTTTTATGTGCCACGTTCAATGTTTCGCCACAGTTTGCTGATGAATTGGACACTTGAGGTGCAACAACAACAGTGCGTTTTATTCACTTTCACACAAATCATGACTACAACGGCTGATTATGACTTTATAAACACTTATTTTTTAACTTTTTTTTCACACTTATTCCAATGTGATTAGCTTCCGCGGTAGTTCACCTCATAGAGTGTTATGCTTTGGACTTGGAAGGCCGCAGTTCAAAACCAGCCTTGCATGTAAGCTGGCATGTGAGACAGAAGTGTTATAGAAGTGACACAAGATGATGTGTTTGCTTCAGAAAACGTGCTTTTCATGTCGCATTCGCTTTTAGGACACTATCGGTCAGGTGTAGGTGTCGGTTAAGGGTAAGGATGTCTGTTTTGTGTCTAACTCTCATTTGCTTTTTGGACACCATTGGATAGGTTTAGGTTAGAGAGGTACGTTTTACTCATTAAAACCTCCATCTAAAATTCACTTTAAAAATCTCATCTGATTATGACACCATTTCACCCAATTTTGGCGCCCCCTGCTGGACATTTTACTGGGGAACTGCAGCAAAGCGTGTAATGAAGAATGCTTTGTAAACGCTTTTGAAAGTTTTGCAAAAATGTTGCCATGGTCATTTTATGTTCATGAGGTCAGGGACCGTATTCCCAAAGATTTTTATCTTACCACTAGGAGTTTTCCAAAGATTTCCTAGCTAAGAGTTTTTGCTTAAAAGCTATTCACAAAACTGCTAAAAGCAAGTTTTACTAAGAAAATATGGTAACATTTTATAATAACTTTCATTAATAAGTCATTTACAAACATTATATAATGCTTAACAGATCATTAGTTAATGTATATTCAGCTAGTTAGACATATTAGATAATGTGCTTGTTAATGTTTACTAATGAATTTAACTATCATTAACTAATGATCGTTTAAGCATTATGTAATGTAAATTCAAATGCTTACAATTGTTATTAAACTTTCATTCCTATATAGCTTTGCGGTTTTTTTTTATTTTTTATTTTTTTATCATAAATTATTTTAACAAATGTACATTATGATGAACAGATCATTGTTAATGTACATTTGAATACTTACAAGTATCTTTAAACATAAATGATTTATAAATTAGGTCATGCACTTTTTTACATTCAGAAATGTTTTCAGAAATTATTCGGGGGTTTTTCACCACTTCACACATTATTCATGTTTACAAATGATTCGTTAATGCCACACTTTTACTGTTTGTTTTTTAATGTATGTAAGCATGCTTTTACTATTTACATATCTTTACAAATGATTTATTTATCATTTGTTCATATTTTTGCAGTATCCGATCTAAAGCTGAAACTATTCATACATTGTAAATGTTTATAAAGGTTTACTAATGATTATATACTATATTTATGGGCATTGGACTTTGAGCTACTGTAACAAAGTTTGTTTATGGTGGTTTGTTAAATTTAGTTGTGCTTGATACAGATATCAACAACACATAATAACAAGAACAGCCTACATTGATAGAAAAGCAGTTTATTGCCTTAACAGATTTTTTATTTGAATTGAATAAATTGTGCCATATATCACAATATATAACAATAAATCATCATATGCCACACGGTTATTTGTATATATTAATCTTTTACTTTTATTTATTTTATTTTTTTTCCTGAAAAGACCAATACAGATTTTGACTAACAAAAACATGTTGTTTTCTGGATCATCCATTTCAAGCATGTTCAGGCAAGTCTTGCAATAAACCAGTATTACACAAACATTTTAATGAATGAATGAATGCCTTTTGACAGAACCTGTCATTTAAAGATGCAATATGTAATATATTTACTGTACTAAAGCATAAAATTATCATAATATGTTATCAGAGATTTAGGAAACATGCTAAGTTGAAATACTGGCTTCTCCGAAAACAATGCTACAGCCAATATATTCTACTTTGAAATGTCTGTTCCGGGACGGAATTTCTGTTTGTGTTTTGACCCGTGTGATCCCGCCCACTGCCGATTTCCCAATAGTATTTTGACACCCCGGGTTGCCAGATTTGAACAAGTTAATGGGCAAACACAGAGCACTGCAGCCATGGAAGCCAGCAATACATTTAGCTAGCATTGACAGAGTTATAAAAAATCCACATGAGCTGGTTTATAATTTGCAAACAATAAAAACATTGCAAACGTATACATTAGCTGATCAACTTACAGTGTAAGGCTCGTCGTTTACCATTGTCAGTTTGCTCGTTCCTGTTGCGTGTCCTCAACCTTGCAACCTGCATGAGCTTCGAGTCTGGGGAGTAGGGGCCGGTGGAAACAACTCTCTCCAATATTTTGAATTTGGACTGCAGTACTCATTTTAAACGCTTGATGTCAATGTTACATATTGCTCCTTTAAAATGAGTCAACACATCGGTTAAATTTCGTGCCTTGGAGTGAGCGATCATTCTGTGTTCTCAGATTGGTGGATCGATGATGGACCTCACTTCAGGAGGATTGTGGGTAGTGTAGTACTTCACCGGGAATTCAGCCATTGCGCTCATTTATTGACAAAATCTCATGACTCACCAGCACTGAACTGCTGCTTGTAATAATCGAATATGTTTATTTTTCATGATTTTAAAAGCATTGCTTCATAGATAAAAGCAGCTATTTCATTGGCTTGGATCGAGCAAGAGCGAATGATCTGCCGCCACAACAGAGAAAGAGAAAACATTCAGAGGAGTCTAGGTCAATGATAAATGCTTAATGTGAGCAGTACGAAATGCGTAGCAGTTCCCCCTCGCTGTCCGACCGGTGGACCGTCAAAGTTTACCCGCCGACCGGGGGGAGTAGGGTTACAAGGGTAAAATGCTTCTTATTTGCTTTTACACAAAGTGGAAACTTTTTTATATTTTTTTCATATTTATATTATTTGTTGAGACAGATATATTTGTATTTGATTACTGAGGTAACACAGTCATTTGTTTGACATTTCTTTGCTAACTGAACATGTATTTTTTAAATATTTTTTATATACAGTACACTATGGCGCCACGGATGGCTGTGGCAAGATCATTATATACAGGCAAGATGGCGCTACGTATGGCAGCCTCGGTGTGTAGCTCTTTAGTTCTTTTGTTGTTTTTGTTTGTTTGTCCTGTGTTTAGTAATATTTTTCCAGTCAGTTTTACCAGGGACGAACTGCTGAACATTCGGCAGCATATACCAGACAACCTTTTCCCGGTTTTTGAATATTCGGACGTTTTGCTGGACATTTTAGTCGGAGGCGCGGTTGTGTTGTTTAAACGCCCTATGAGACGCAGGCGAGGGAGATGAGCAGGCGCGCTGGTCAGGCTCTGTCAGCGCGGCTTTTAAACACTCTCTTCCTAACAAAATGGATGAACCACATCTCCTCACCTGCACAAACAAGGACTTTTCAAACTCTGCTGCCTTGTGCTTCAAGGAAACCTGGCTGAGTGAAGCCATTCCGGACAGCGCGTTACATCTGCCGGCTTTCAGCTGTTCAGAGCGGATCGCATCATGGAGTTAATGGGAAAATGAGAGGCGGTGGAACATGCTTTTCCATCAATGAAAGTTGGTGTACAGATGTAACAACGGTAAAGAGGATGTGCTGTCCTAATTTGGAAGTGCTCTTTATTAACTGTAAGCCACGGGAGTTTTCCTAGTTTATTCTGGTGAGTGTGTGTATATCGCACCAAATGTATGTGTGAATACAGCGCTGCAACAGCTGACTGATCAAATCACAGACACAGAACAACAATACCCGGACTCAGTTATAATTATTCTTGGGGATTTTAACAAAGAAAATCTAACACGTGAACTACCCAAATACAAACAGCACATTACATGCCCCACTAGAGACAGGAACATACTGGATTATTGCTACACAGCAATAAAGGATGCATATCGCTCTGTCCCTAGAGCAGCTTTGGGACTCTCTGATCACTGTCTGGTTCATCTTCTTCCAATCTACAGGCAGAAATTAAAATCAACCAAGCCAGTAGTAAGGACTGTAAAGAGATGGACCAATGAAGCAGAGCGGGAACTACAAGCCTGCTTCGATTGCATGGATTGAAGTGTTTTTGGGGCTGCAGACACCAATCTGGACGAGCTCACAGATACTGTTACATCATATATCAGTTTCTGTGAGGATATGTGCATTCCTACTAGGACTTATTTAAAGTTCAACAACGACAAACCGTGGTTTACAGCAGAGCTCAGGCAGCTTTGTCAGGCCAAAGAGGATGCTTACAGGGGTGGGGAAAAAGTCTTGTACAATCAGGCCAGGAACACACTGAACAAGGAAATCAGAGTGGCTAAAAGAAGATACTCTGGGAAGCTGAAAAACAAGTTTTCAGCTAACGACCCTGCATCAGTGTGGAGTGGCATGATACAACTAAAAAATTACAGGACTCCTACCCCCAACCCTCTGGTGGACCAACAACTGGCTGACGACCTGAATGTCATCATTCACTCACTCTGACCTTCACTTCACACAAACACCAACACCTCCTGCAACCCCCCTCCTCCCCCCTCCTGCTACTGAACCTGCACTTAAGATCTGTGAAGATGATGTGAGCCGGGTCTTTCGGAAACAAAAGACGAGGAAAGCTTCAGGCCCAGATGGCGTCTCACCAGCTTGTCTTTGATCCTGTGCTAACCAGCTGGCCCCCATCTTCACACAGATCTTCAATAGATCACTGGAGCAGTGTGAAGTCCCATGCTGCTTCAAATGCTCAATCATTATTCCTGTCCCAAAGAAACCAAAATTCACAGGACTTAATGACTACAGACCTGTCGCCCTGATGTCTGTGGTCATGAAATCATTTGAGAGACTGGTGTTGGCCCACCTGTAGGTCATCACTGGACCCTTTCTAGATCCCCTTCAATTTGCTTATCGAGTCAACATGGGATTGCATCATATTCTGCAACATCTGAACAGACCAGGGACATATGCAAGGATCCTTTTTGTGGACTTCAGTTTGGCTTTCAACACCATCATCCCAGCTATACTCCAGAATAAATTACACCAACTCTCTGTTCCCATGTCTATCTGTCAGTGGATTACCAGCTTTCTGATGGACAGGCAGCAGCTTGTGAGACAGGGGAAACTCACTTCCAGCACCTGTACAATCAGCACTGGTGCCCCCCAGGGATGTGTACTCTCCCCACTACTCTTCTCCCTCTACACAAATAACTACATCGCCAAGGACCCCTCTGTCAAGCTCCTGAAGTTTGCAGATGACACCACTGTCATCGGCCTCATCCGAGATGACGATGAGTCTGCATACAGAAGGGAAGTTGAACAGCTGGCTGTCTGGTGCAGTCAAAACAACCTTGAGCTGAACACGCTCAAAACGGTGGAGATGATTGTGGACTTTAGGAGAAACACCCCAACACTGACCCCCCTCACCATTCTAAACAGCACTGTGGCAGCAGTGGAGTCATTCAGGTTCCTGGGCACTACCATCTCACAGGACCTGAAGTGGGAGACCCACATTGACTCCATTGTGAAAAAGGCCCAGCAGAGGTTGTACTTCCTTCACCAGCTGAGGAAGTTCAACCTGCCACAGGTGCTGCTGATCATCATTGAGTCATTGAGTCTGTCCTCTGCACTTCAGTAACTGTCTGGTTTGGTTCAGCTATAAAATCAGACATCAGAAGACTACAAAGGACAGTTCGGACTGCTGAGAGGTTTATTGGTTGCCCCCTGCCACCCCTTCAAGAACTATACACTTCCAAAGTGAGGAAAAAGGCTGGAAAAATCACTCTGGACCCCACTCACCCACTTGCCCATTACCTTTTTGAACCGTTGCCTTCTGGCCGACACTTCAGAGCTCTGAGCACCAGAACCGTCAGGCACAGGAACAGTTTTTTTCCCTCAGGCTATCCATCTCATGAACAGTTAAATTGCCCCATTGAGCAATAACTATGTGCAATATACAGTTTAGTGTTTTTTATATTTATTCAACACATCTAACCTCTTCTGCCATTTCATTCCTCTGAAAAAACAAAAACAAACACTTGCAATGTACATAACAGATTGTATTTGCACTGTACATAACAGATAACATATTTGTATTAGATTTGCACTACGTTTGTGTATGTGTGTATGTATGTATGTATGTATGTGTGTGTCTGTGTGTGTATGTACGTACAGTTGTGCTCAAAAGACTGCATACCCTTGGAGAATTGGTAATATATGTACCATTTTTACAGAAAACATGAGTGAGCAGGCAAAACACATTTCTTTTATTTCTTATGGGATTCATATTCAACTGTAGGTTATAACAGAATGGCACAATCATAAAACAAAACAAGGCAACAATGAAAAAAATGAAATGACCCCTGTTCAAAAGTCTGCATACCCTTAGTTCTTAATACTGTGTATTGCCCCCTTTAGCATTAATGACAGCATGCAGTCTTTTGTAATAGTTGTCTATGAGGCCTCAAATTCTTGCAGGTGGTATAGCTGCTCATTCATCTTGGCAAAATGCCTCCAGGTCATGCAAAGTCTTTGGTCGTCTTGCATGAACCGCACGTTTGAGATCTCCCCAGTGTGGCTCGATGATATTAAGGTCAGGAGACTGTGATGGCCATTCCAGAACCTTCGCCTTTTTCTGCTGTAACCACTGGAGGGTCAACTTGGCCTTGTGCTTAGGGTCATTGTCGTGCTGGAAAGTCCAAGAGCATCCCATGCGCAGCTTTCGTGCATAAGAATGCAAATTGTCTGCCAGTATTATCTGATAACATGCTGCATTCATCTTGCCATCAATTTTCACAAGATTCCCCGTGCCTTTAGAGCTCACACACCCCCAAAACATCAGTAAGCCACCACCATGCTTCACAGTGGGGATAGTATTCTTTTCACTATAGGACTTGTTGACCCCTCTCCAAACATAGTGCTTATGGTTGTGACCATAAAGCTCTATTTTGGTCTCGTCACTCCAAATTACAGTGTGCCAGAAGCTGTGAGGTGTGTCAAGGTGTTGTCGGGCATATTGTAACCGGGCTTTTTTGTGGCATTGGCGCAGTAAAAGCTTCTTTCTGGCAACTTGACCATGCAGCTCATTTTTGTTCAAGTATCGTCATATTGTGCTCCTTGAAACAACCACACCGTCTTTTTCCAGAGCAGCCTGTATTTCTCCTGAGGTTACCTGTGGGTTTTTCTTTGTATCCCGAACAATTCTTGTGGCAGTTGTGGCTGAAATCTTTCTTGGTCTACCTGACCTTGGCTTGGTATCAAGAGATTTTCCACTTCTTAATAAGTGATTGAACAGTACTGACAGTACTGCATTTTCAAGGCTTTGGATATCTTTTTATATCCTTTTCCATCTTTATTAATATCCATTACCTTGTTATGCAGGTCTTTTGACAGTTCTTTTCTGCTCCCCATGGCTCAGTATCTAGCCTGCTCAGTGCATCCATGTGAGAGCTAACAAACTCATTGACTATTCATACACAGACACTAATTGCAATTTAAAAAGCCACAGGTGTGGGAAATTAACCTTTAATTGCCATTTAAACCTGTGTGTGTCACCTTTTGTGTCTGTAACAAGGCCAAACATTCAAGGGTATGTAAACTTTTGATCAGGGCCATTTGGGTGATTTCTGTTATCATTATGGTTTAAAAAGGAGCCAAACACTATGTGATAGTATATGGCTTCATATTATCACTATCCTTAAATAAAAGACAGTTTTTTTGCATGATCAGTCATATTTTCAAAATCAATGACAAAATTTCACAATTTCTGCCAGGGTATGCAAACATTTGAGCACAACTGTATGTGAATAATAATTTTTTTTTTATTATTATTATTATTATTATCTATGTTTTTGTATTGTTGTACACTGGAAGCTCCTGTCACCAAGACAAATTCCTTGTATGTGTAAGCATACTTGGCAATAAAGCTGATTCTGATTCTGATTCTGACTATGAATGTGTTATTGAGGCAATAAACACAAAGTTTTGCTCCCAACGTAAGTCCTGTTATTATTGCTGTGATGTGTTATTGATGTCTGTATCAAGAACTTATGTCTGTAACAAGTACAACAAAATTTAGCAAACCACCACAAACCTTGTTACAGTAGCTCAAAGTCCAAATGTCCATAAATGTACTTAATACTCATTAGTAAACCTTTATATAAACATTTACAATGTATAAATAGTTTCAACTTTAGATTGGGCACTGCAAAAATATGAACAAATGATTAATAAATTATTTGTAAAGATGTGTAAATAGTAAAAGCACGCTTACATGCATTAACAAACAAACAGTAAATGTGTGTCTTTGTCAGATGTTAGTTACTAATGAGCTGTACATTAATAAATCATTTGTAAACATGAATAGTGTGTGAAGTGGTGAATAATACTAATAATTTCTGAAAACATTTGTGAATGTTAAAAAGTCCATGATTTATAAATAATTTATGAAAAAGTTTGATAACATTTGTAAGTATTTGAATTTAACTAATGATCTGTTAAGTATTATGTAATGTTAGTTAAATCATTAGTTAACATTAACAATCAGTGTGGGCGGAGAGCGATTCGAAAACACCTTTTTCAAATGGACCCGGATTAATGTAGACGTAGCCTTAGGGATTTAGACGTCCTCATGACAACTTATAGGATGTCGTGGGTTTAGGAGCTACTTTAGCATTAAAATGCTTCATGAATTACTCTTAGATGAAAACTTTACAAGTCCTATAATTAGGAGTGACACGCCCCTAATTTTTATGAGAGTTGCTCCTAAATTTCCTTGCTAGGACCTACTTTTAGCCTTAAGATTTTTTTGTGAATACGGGCCCAGGCTGATATTTATTTACTGTATGTGTTTATTTATTTATTACAGTTCTGTTTGGTGACCTCTTGCAGTGCAGAAATAACACACTTCAACTTTAAAGTCCTAATCTTTCAAACTAGCATCAATTTGTCATACTGTAAACAAAGCTATAGAAGCAACAGTGCCCACATTTCTACCTAAAAAGGTAGTTTTGCATCAACATCAAGCTAGTGAACAAAAGCTTAATTCACAGACTTCTCTAGAAAGAGGCAGTAAAGACAATAAGCAAGCACATTTACAGCAGGTTACTGTCCACCACTGCTGTGAAAAGACTATCTCACGCTCTACATGACTCCCCATTCTGTTTCTTTGGCTGCTTCATTCTGGACAGTCATGTAAATGAATGGTCGTGGGTGAATCACACATAGATGAAGATTAAGTCTTGAGTCTTGACTCAGAAGATGAATCACGCAACCTGTTGAGAGCCCAAGTCATCCGAGCAGCTGTCTCAACACACCAAGGTTACAGCCCTCCATCGGGATTCACGGTGGGGTGTGTTTTTACAGCGATCAATCTGTGGGTGTATTTTAGATTCTTTTTCCGATTTTTGGCCTGAGAGAATTCAGCTGATCTGCTTCGCAATAACAAACGAACTCTGTGGCTTCTTCGAAACAGGTTAAAAAATAAACATTTTGAAGTGCCGGCGTGGAAAAACAGGGCCGTTTATGGGTTAAGAAATACTTCATATTGTTTTAAGTTACTGCTGCTCAGGATAAGCGCTCTTAAGGTCATTTCCTGCCATTCAGCAACAAGTGCTCTCCGCTTAGTTTTGGGCAAGAGTCCTTAGCTGGAAAACATGAAAATAATCTGGGCAAGTAAATAATGGTTGTTCCTCCATGGTGCTGCTGAAAGCTAATCAGCAGGAATCATAATAGGAAACTCAAAGCAATGTAAACACAAGAAAATATCTCAATGAAATGTGTACACAGATCAGCCATATGGTCCATGAATCACACGTTTTGTACCTCAGCCATTAATTGAGCTTGTGAACAATTGAACCAGGTACGAATTTGGCTTGATCTTTTGACATGATATAATTGGTAGTTGCCAGGGTGTTGCTATAATGTTGCTGCAGTGGTTTAAGCACACACTTACATGATTTCTAGTGTGTTATTCGAGGTTGCTAGGTATCTGATCTCATGAAAATCATGTGACTGTGGTGACAGTTATGCAAAATTATATAACATAGCTCCTTAAATGTATTGCGGCAGTTCCGAGGTGAAATGTCCACTGTGTGGCGCTAAAAGCGAGTTACATTTTCTCTCAAATATATATGATTTTAGATTTTAAAGATCTATTGAGTTTTAAATCAACAAAACAGACCTGCCTATCCAAAACCTCAAATCTAAACCTAACTGATGGTGTCATAAAAAGCAAAAGTGAGATGAAAAATACAATTGCTGAAGCAACTATGTCATTTTGTGGTGTTTCTATGACACTTTCAGCTGGGTTAAGGTTAGTTTTTTTTTTTTTTAAGTGTTTTGATGTCATAAGATAGCATTGTATGAGTAACAGGTCGAACAGTAAGTATTTATGAACTAATAATCTGCAGTTTTACTCGTGATTTGTGTGAAAGAGAATAAAAGTCATTGTTGCTATAGCGCCTCTAGTGTTGATTAGGAAACTGCTGCGATACTTAAAATGAGCCACATACAAATGATTTTTTTTAAATGTAGGAATGGTAACACGATTCTAGGAGACCACGTTGCAAAAGAGCTCTGTGATACTCATCTGTATGGCTCAAGTCCCTCCTTTATTGTAAGTTCATGGTACTTTTTGCTTGTTTTAAAAATGTAATGTTTAGGGTAAGGGTTTCTTTAAAAATTGTAATCTTAAGTATAAGCAATAATGCTTGCCTTAGCAACAGTCACTAAATGTAAGTGTTTTACAGGAAGAATTCTTAAGCAAGAACATTAAAAATGTTCAGACATTATTCCTTGGCAGCACTTTTAAAGATATGTTGTGGTCATGCAAATATGAATCATATCAAGAGAGACCAATAGAAAATAATCCAAATTCATATTTAGACCTGCTTGTTGGTCATTATAGAAACCGTTGATCAGATGGTCCATCGTACATGTGAGTCATTGGAAGTGACTGCTCAGATCTCATCTGCTGTCACGATATGATAGAGAACGCTACTGATTGCATAATTATCATCACGACTCATATAATTACTTGCCATTTTAACAGATGCTTTTTTTTCTTCGTGCAAATCAGATTACAGTACATTGACTGCCAGCACAACCCTATGAGCAGCCTGGGGTTACATGTATCAATCAAGTCAAAACCAAGAACTGTTATTGAGAATACTATGAAATCAATAGGAACTCTATAGAATTAGTAAAGTGTTTAGTTTTGTTGCAAAGATTTTTCAGGAGTTATGGGCTGCAATGAGATGACACTGGTCTTATCATACAGTGGCCCCAAAAAGTATTTGGACATTTGAAGTCACACTTTAAATGTCTGAATAGCATTTCATTAGATAACACAATATCAAACTGGCATGTGGAAAAAAGTAATGCCTGATCTTTTCTTAGAATTAACTTTACTCTTCTTCTATGACTTTTAAGCAACTGGTGTCTAGGTGATTTTCACATAGGTGTCCTTGCCGAGTAACCACAGGTGTAGTCAGGGGTGGACTGGCCATAGGGAGCACTGGGTGTTTTCCCGGTGGGCTGTTGGGTAATTTGGGCCGGCCCCTTGCTGCGCAAGTACCGGCACGTCCTACAGGCGATATAGACGGCCGACCTGGGCACCAACATGCCTGCGCAGACCCCATTACAGAAGTGAATATTCAAAAAACTTTGTAAGGTTAAGCATTTAATTTTGGCTTTTATTTTGAAAGTACTTACTCATCATAGCACATTTCCATATGTGCGCTTTAATGCTGTACCTCGGGTGGACCTCATTATTTGACATACAAATCACAATAATGGTGACAACCAAAGACAACATATTAAGCTCTGAATAATCACAAAATGATAAATAACTGCTAGTTACTACAAATACAGTAACAGCAGCATATATAAAATCTGCAAACAGTAAAGCTATGAGCAGTACATGGTAATTTGCATAATTAATTCATACCGCAAAGCATTATTGGGAGCTGAAGTGCGACTTGCTGAATAATGCTTACATCTGACAAATTGCAGAAAAATATGACTCTGTAGCTATTTGAGTCTTTGAGGCTTACTTTGTTTAAAGGATAGCAGAAACAGCACTAGTCAAAGCATTGGGCTCTTCACTTTTTCTCAAGAATAATCTGGAGAAAGAATTAAAACACTGCAGATATAAAGATGCAACAAACTCACATAGAGTGAAAATATGAGCAAATAATCTGCAAAATATCTGCAAAGATCTACACTTTAAGAGGTATGTTTATTTTGTTTTGCATGTATTTATATTTGTTTATATTTACATATGTACATATTCTGGCCAACTTTTTCATTAAAATAAACATTTAAACATTGTTAAGTGAGTAATTGATATGAAATTTTAAGCATTGTCATCAGCGTTCTGCTGTGTGATACTTTCTTCATCTAACTATTTTAAACAAAATTTTATGATCATGTATAGCTATATATACATATACAATATATTATTATTATACTTGTTGTTTCCACAACCTCATATTAAGTAAGACAATAGTTTATTTGCACTTTTAGAAAAAAGCTGAAAGGTGATTACGATCTTTAAAAACTTTTAAGAAATGCTGACTTGTCACAGCACCTAAAATACACACTTTCCCTTGTACTTTCATGTACATTTTAACCTAACATCTGTATGTTGGGGAAAAAGTTTTTGGACATGTTATTTGTCTGAGCTATAACGTGCTTATTTTTAGTGCTTTCTCTAAAAAATCTCATCACATTTACTGTGGTTTTATATGTTTTAAAGTTATGACAATTTTTACACTGTGGGGCCCACTGTCATGACTAGCAGTCAATAGAAATGTCTTTTTTATTTTATTTTTTCAACACCAAAATTTGAAATTGAGCAGGAAAATGAAATCAATGAGCCGATGTGTTTGTACGGTATGGTGTGTTGCGGGCTGGGTTTGGTGGGCTGCTCTGGGCCAGAAAGTCCAGGGCCACTTTTTATTCCGTCCGCCCCTGGGTGTAGTTAACTTTGAATGTTTGAAAACCAGAAAGTAAATTTTGAACAATATATCTATTGTTTTATCATTTTTAACCTAACAAACTTCATTTTGTGAAATGTTTGCTTGAACAGTGTGCTTGTGCTATCTTATTTTTCTTTCTTTTTTTCTTTTTTTTTTTTTTTTTTTAAATAAATGCCCCTTGGTTTGAAGTAATTTAATGACGTTCAGACATTTTTAATCATGACAAGTGTTCAAATACTTTTTGGACCACAATAGATAGGCCCGGACAAAATCTCTGGACTTCACGATTGCTTGCTGATATTGGGGTGAAATCTGTTGGATAGATTTAAATATGGTAAATCCATGTGTTAAGGGAGCTGAAATCATAAATAACCCCAATGAAAATTAACCAGTAAAATAGCATTTTGGATGTCTACAATTATTGTTGTACAGCAAAAACAGGCAGATAACAGCCACTAATTCCAGTCTCAAGATGGATGGCTTTGTTATTCCTGTTAAAAATGTCTGAAAAATGTATTTAATTATCTGTATTTAAGCAATGAAGTACAGTACTAGAGGTCTTGCAATGTTGTAAGTCATTGTCAAAATAGTCATGGCTAAAGGCCCCTGCAGGCTTCATACGAAGCTGAAGAACAAACGGGTGTGACTTCCTTTAGAAAAGAAATCTGGCTAAAAAGAAGGTGCTTTTGAATTTGTAACAGCTCACCAGGGCGAACTTTCAGGAAAAATTCTTACCAGCTGCGAAACACCTTACTGCCATTGGACTGCATCATCATTAGGTGTGACCTGAAGCTCCACTTACTTTGAGGTGGACAGCTAATTCCCATTCAGTCAGTTAAGATCAGTCAACATGAACACACCAGCATGCAGAGTTATTAGCAAACTGGTGTAGATTTACCTAGATCTGTATGATCGTTCATATAGAGACATATTCCAAGAACATGTCATGCAATTCTTTTTAAAAGGAATCAAATCTACTCAAATACTCTCAAGTGCCCATTCACTCAGGTGCCATCTGCAGCCAAAAGCCATTCACACATCTGCCCAAAGGAAGATATGCCTATCATCATTCTTTTGTCTGTATTCTACCCATTTACACTCTTTTAAACACCCATCTTTGCCGTAGTATCAGTGTCATCATAAAATACAATAACCGTAAGAGTGTAACTAGTGCATATGATGGCCGCGTATAGCATGTTAGCGCATTTGCGCATTAGCTCCATGAATTCAGAATGTAAATGTGACAAATTTTGCTGCATATATATTACTTTAAATCATCATAGAGTGGTTAAAACAGCTTCTTTTACTGAACTCCTGTGAATTCTCAGAGAATGAGGAATTAAGTCACTGATTACTAATTTGTATGTCATATTAGTTGATGTTTTACATGTAGTCTTGAGCACTTTGCAGCCTAAAACCATTACGTTCCCTATTTTGTGCACTAGAAATGATTACTCAGTCTTTGGATAATAGATCTGAGGCCCTATGATATTGCGATGTGTGATGAGATTAAAACTGGGGAATCTCCACCATCATTTCACAACTAATGAAACTACTGGAGTGGCGAAATTTCAAGCAACAGAGAATCATATCCAGTTGAACAGAACAAGTATTCCAGATGATACCAACTGTTGTTTAAAGACAACAGGCTGTGGCTTTCATAACGCATTTTACATATGTAATGTGATTTGTTCCCAAAAGCAACAGAATATTGAGCAGGAAATAATGAGGGATGGGACTTGATTTTATCCATTGGGATTTGATTGGATCGTGAAAAGTTGGTGTTATATAGCAACATGCAATCAGATGTTACGAAGGCACTTTTAGTTTACTAAGAAATGCTTGATTGTACATGATACCAACCATAATATTCATCATTATCACTTAGTAGTTCAAATAAATTGTAGAGAAACCAAACATTAAGATCAAGCAGTCAATGAAAAGAGTCGTGTACCTGTAGCAACCAACGCTCTGAAACAAGAGCAGCTCTTTATTATATCACCTAAACAGCTCCCCAGCTGTTTGCTTAACCTGGTCACAGATGCGGCCCATGTCAGGATCACTTCTCGCCACATACATCCCCGGAATAACAAGGTGTCCTGCTCAGACTTGTCGGCCTGAGGTGAAACTAGCTCCCGCTGGCATCACTCAAGCCTGTTGTCATATTGATTCAGGTTCAGCACAGAACTTGAGTTGAGTAATTTCTGGAGTCAAGAGGCTGAATCAGACCTCCAACCTGAGTATTATATGGATTACTGTACCATCTATGGTATTGTTACTATTAGTGTAGTGGAGAGGAGAGGAGAGGAGAGGAGAGGAGAGGAGAGGAGGTATCCACATTATAGCATTTTAGTGGAGATGTATAACCCGGTTTGGAATGATAAAGTCATCATACCGTGGGAGTGTTTTGACCAGAAGTTGAGTTTGAATTGTAAATTAATGAACTTGCCATTCTTTATTTTGAAAATCCTGTTTTTGCATGCATGTCTGTCTATCTATCTATCTATCTATCTATCTATCTATCTATCTATCTGTGTATCTATGTATCTATCTATCCATCCATCCATCCATCCATCCATCCATTTACTTGCCTGCCATCCTTCCTTCCTTTCAAAATATGGTCATCAAAACAAAAACCCGGCCTTAACGATTGAGAAAAACTGTAAGAAGAGAGAGTTTGTTTTCTGAGAGTTAAAGATGGATTAAAAGTTTTTGTTTTGGCATGTTTTCCAATATGAATATCTAAAACTCCTTTAAAATAAAGTATATTTACTTTAGGAGCTATACTGTAGAAGAAAAAATTGTTGTCTGAGAATGTTGAATATATTAAATAATTAAATATTTTAAAATATCTAAAAATCCTTAAAACAAGATACATTTATCTGTAGCAAAATATAACACATTTAGACTTGCTTTCAGAGAATGTATCTTGAATATAATTGTATATTTTGACTTTACTGCACTGGCAGAAGAATAAACAAGTGAAAAAAAATACACTTATATACAAAATACACTTATATTCAAGATACATTTGCTGAAAGCAAGTCTAAATATATTATATGTTGTTTACCAGATAAATGTATCTTGTTTTTGATTTTTAGATATTTTTAAATGGAAAACAAGACAAAAACACGATTACAATAGGATTTTTTTGCAGTGACATTTTTTACTGAATTAAACTAATAAAAAATCATTTTTTCCCTTTAACTCAATGAATGTCATTTAGAGGTGTTTTTAAAAGATGATTTTGTCCTCATTATTAGTAAGCACGTTTATTACAACCTTTTAAGTCAAGGTACAAGCTAAATAGTCGGTTAAGAGGTACTGATTAATCGTTGCAATAATCGCCGAATAGTTGAATAATCGTTCTAATAATCGTTAGTTGCAGTCGATTATCAAAAATCATCGTTAGTTGCAGCCCTATTGTACGCTAGAGTCATTTTGTTGTTTTCTTTCCCTCAGCTGAAGCTGTTTCTATAACCTAAACTCAAATGCCAAAATGTATCCCACAGTTCTAACATAAATTATCATAATGGGAATGACTTAAACGTTTTTTGTTTAAAATATGAGAAGATATAAAACTCACCAGACCACATGTCCTAATGTTGCATCCACCATGAGCATGATGTGGGAAAGGGGTTATAAAAGTTATATAAGAGACATTGTCTGATTTATTCAGGATTAGAGTTGAGTTGACGCAAAGTGAAGACAACTATGATAGACACTTTTTTTGTGGAAAAAATACATTTTGAGTTTACTTTATGTATTGTTTGATATCTTACAGATCCCCACCTTTCATTTGATATTTATATTTTTGAATTTGTTGCATTTTTAAACACTTTTTTTGGCAGTTTAACATTGTGAACTCTTGCTGAGGACACATTAAGTTACATGTGCTTCCAAGTATAGAGCATGCATTTAAAAAAAAAAAAAAATCTAATTAAATTATAAATAAAATATAAGTAATGAATGCCATGTATTCAAATTCATGATTATACACATTTCCTTTAGATTTAACTTTTCTAGTATTTTTATTATTATCAGGGTTCCCAATCTTTTCAAGGCACAAATTTCCAGGACATTTTATGCACCCAAAAAGTTTAATATTTAAGCAAAAACACATGCATCCATTTAAATCGAGCTTTTATTTTTGCGTTTCTGTGTGTTTTTGACTTCAGTTTCTCACCTCCAGATAAGCAGTTTCCTCCATGGCCCAGTGTGATTATCAATCCCTGTAAAGCTGTGATTCAATTAAATAAATACAAAGTCTGTATGTGCTGCACACTTCAGAGTGCTCTCTGTCTCTGTCATTTCATACACAAGAGTATGCATGATGATCACGATGAGGTGTTTTCAGTGTATGAGCGGCCGTCTCTGCACATTCATTTTGAAGCGCGCATCACTTGCAGATTATTTATTTATTTAATTAAATCAGAGAATTGTTTTAGTTAATTATCACACTAGGATATATCACAATCTTAATTTGATTAGTTGTACATTTAAACATTCATTTTCATCCAAACAGGTCATATTCCATGACATTCTGCATTTTATTGCTAATGCCATTTACAGTATATGACTAGATTCTGTGTTTTCTGCATACTACATGTGGTAACCACGGTATAAGCTGACTCCAATCGTTGAACTGTTGAAAATTAATTCACCATTGTGAATTGTTTTTTCTTTTTTTTTTTTTTAAATCAGTGGTCCATCTGTCATCGTTGTCTAAAGTTTATAACTCACTGGGATGCAAACTAATGAGGGTCAAAAAAGTTGAGACTATCACTGATCCACAGACATGTTTTCCAGGGTATTTGGTTTTTTTTAAGAATAAGCTAAAAGTACAAACTTAAGCTATTTTTTTCCCTCCCCTTTTTCTCCCCAATTTGAAATGCCCAATTCCCTATGCACTCTAGGTCCTCGTGGTGGTGTAGTGACTCGCCTCAATCCGGGTGGCGGAGGACGAATCTCAGTTGCCTCCGCATCTGAGACCGTCAATCTGTGCATCTTATCACGTGGCTTGTTGAGCGCATTACCGTGGAGACATAGCACGTGTGGAGGCTTCACGCTATTCTCTGCGGCATCCACGCACAACTCACCACGCGCCCCACCGAGAGTGAACCACATTATAGCGACCATGAGGAGGTTACCCCATGTGACTCTACCCTCCCTAGCAACTGGGCCAATTTGGTTGCTTAGAAGACCTGGCTGGAGTCACTCAGCACCCCCTGGATTCGAACTAGTGACTCCAGGGGTGGTAGTCAGCGTCTTTACATGCTGAGCTACCCAGGCCCCCCAGCTTAAGCTATTTTAAGGATTCAAGTATAGAAAATTATCTACACAATTGTGTAGAATTAGCTGCAAAACTAAAGGGTATTTTGGTGTGGCTTGCTTCTGTTTCACAAATTTGTTCAATTTAATTAATTGATTAGTTTAGTGTCCACTTCTGGAGATGCCACTTGGTGGTGACAAATGAGCGTCTTATGTGCTATGAGCGAGTCATTGAATCATTTTGAGATGTTCACCACTGAAATCTGTCAAGAGACTTTATAGTATTTAAGCATTTAAAGAACAAAGCAGATTTAAAATTCCTGTTCAGTTTGAGAACTGCCGAGCATGACTTTTCATCCAAAAAGACAACAATAATAGCCTAATAATAATAATAATTTTTGGGGTGAATGTAATTACTGTAGTTCAATAACTGGGGTCTCTAGATACTCAGAAAAGATAAGGTAATACTTAATTAAAATACATTTTGAGACATTCAATATCTCTTCATAAATTTGGACAGTTTTAAAATATTTATGTAGCTTTGTACTCTCAAAGATGCTTTGGCGTGAAGTTGGAGCCGAGGTTGCGCTAATGCGTCACTTCATAGACTTCATTGTATTCAGCAGTGCTGACGCGAATCATGTGAAAGCCTCTCAATGTGTATAAACATCAGTCACTTTTACGCATTAATAGCTCTTCTGCCCTTTTCTCTCCGTGATGAACAAGGTAGACTCACATGCCAATGCTGAAGTAAACGAACAACAAGCCCCTCTCATTCAGTCGGTCGTTACCATGGAGCTAAAAAATACCTGGAGAGAGCTATCCGTTAGCATCTCCATTCATCTCTTTGACTGTGCTCAGCTAGCGCATGGTTCCCAGAAATCTAGTGAAATTGAGGCTGCCATCTTTGCTCATGGGCGCTCAGTTCCGGGATCGGGTGTCATGTGACTGATCACTCATCAATGGAAATAGACAGGGGAAAATATAAATCAATTTCAAGCTTTTAAGAGCCCTTCAAAAACAATCTGTAACTGGGTGATGATGTGCTATAATGTAATGAAATAATTTTAATTGAAATGATTCTTGAAAAATGTTTTATTTCGTCATAAAACACAGCTACTTTTGAATGGCTGTCTATGGAGAAACATGCTTTTTGCCATCGGGTGGTATAGTTCCAGCATCTACCAGCAGATGCTAACAGGGACCTGCTTACCAGCCAATTCCTGACCCCCTGGTCGGGACATGTACCAGGTCATTCAGTTTGTTTATGAATGAGAAGTTTCACGAGTGTCACTTCTCACTGTGCACATGCTGCTGTAGCCAAGCACGCGATTGGCTGTAGCTGTAACCAATCAAGCAATCTGCCTCGTTTGGACTCTGATTGCCAAGCACATGATTGGACACTGCTGTAATCAATCATTAGGGTGTAAGCACCCTTAACCGTTGATGTTGTTTCACAATTCGCAGCTGGCGGCAGTGACAAAACTATACAAATTTGAGTGTTGGACTCCTATTCCAAGTCCCGATTGTTACCATGTTTTTGAACATATAACGGAAACCTTGATAGCAACACAGTCAAACCATTTTATTATACTGAAATATTTTTTCTGGACATTTAGGTATTTTTCTAATTTTCCATGACTTTTCCATGACTGGAAAACTACATTGCAAAATTCCAGGTTTTCCAGGACTTGTGGGAACCCTGATTATGAATATTGTCTCGGTTACGTATGTAACGTCATGGTTACTTGTGTAACCTCCGTTCCCTGATGGAGGGAACGAGACGTCGTGTCAATGTAGTGACACTAGGGGTCACACTTAGGAGCCCGTGACACCTCTGGTCTTTGATAAAAGGCCAATGAATATTGGCGAGTGGTATTTGCATGCCGCTCTTCCGGACATACGGGTATAAAAGGAGCTGGTATGCAACCACTCATTCAGGTTTTATGCTGAGGAGCCGATATAAGGTTCATTTCAGCGGGTAGTTCAGTGTTGTGGCAGGAGGGACACAATGTCTCGTTCCCTCCATCAGGTAATGTAGGTTACACAAGTAACCATGACGTTCCCTATCTGTCACTCACTCGATGTTGTGTCGATGTAGTGACACTAGGGGTCCCTATACGAAATGCCACAGTTGGCTGAACTGTGTTACGTGAACTGGTAGTGTGTGGTGGGCAGACTACTGTGTGCCTCATAGCCAGCACACCAGGTCGACACGTAACCTCCCCCAACATAGTTATGAGTGTCGAACGGCCCTTTTTGGGGACAAGTCGACTACCCAAGAGATAGAGACAGGCTTAACCCAGTCGTGGCCACTTTTCCCCTTCTTTTTTTCTACTCCCTAAAAAAGAAGGGGGATTATCCGACTGGGCTGCCAGGTCTAGTCGGGGGGTGTCCCTCCCAAGGGGAAGACACAGCGGAGACCACACCTCGCCCAAAGAGAGGGGGGTATTTAAGTGGAAGAATATTTCACATGGTCTTTCCAAGCATGTGGAGTGTCTTCAAGGTAGATCCTGCCCAATGGGGGAGGAGTTACTACAAACATGGAGACTGGGGCAGAGGGGCTTTGCCCAAGGAAGACACAGTTTTCCAACAGGGAAACGAATTAGTGGAAGATATATAATCGCATGGGGTTAGCCTTACAGGGAACCACCACATGCGGAACACCTACCCCAGAACAGGGCTCTTAGTTAGCACGTGTACTGGGCCGGCAGCGAGTCTCTCTGAAAACTCAACTGCCACAGGGCTCGGAGGAAGTCAACCAGGGAACAAAGTTTGTGAACACTACTGGGAATTAATGGCACATGTCTTCAGCTCCAAGGGAGGTGGAAAGCGCTATGTGCAAGTGATACACCCGGCCAGCTATCCCGGGCTTGTCCACATGTGTTGCGTGCCACTACCTGGGATGAAACTGGTTCCACCCGGAGGTTTTAGAACCTTGTTGTTGGGTGTTGCCCAGCCCGCTGCTCTGCAAATGTCTGTTAGAGAGGCACCTCTGGCCAGGGCCCAGGAAGCCGCTACACCTCTGGTAGAATGGGCTCGTAGCCCTACCGGGGGCGGCATGTTCTGGGCGAGATATGCCATAGTTATGGCGTCAGTGAGCCAGTGGGTGATCCTCTGCTTGGAGACAGCGCTTCCTTTCCACTGTGCACCAAAGCAGACAAAGAGCTGCTCAGAGATTCTAAAACTCTGTGTGCGATCCAAATAGATGCGTAAAGCGCGCACCGGACACAGCAATGACAGGGCTGGGTCTGCCTCCTCCTGGGGCAGCACTTGCAGGTTCACCACCTGGTCCCTAAAAGGGGTGGTGGGAACCTTGGGCACATAGCCCGGTCGGGGACTCAGGATCAAGTGAGCCTCCCTTCCAACCTCTCCTGCAGGAAGGAAAGCACTGATATGACTGCGCATCTCTGGGGGTCTTCCCGACGAGAAGAACACCACTTAGCAAACAGACGCCACTTAAAGGCATACAGGCACCTCATAGAGGGGGCCCTAGCCTGAGTGATCGTGTCTACCACTGTGGGTGGTAGACCGCTTAGGTCTTCCGCGTCCTGTCCAGGGGCCAGACATGGAGATTCCAGAGGTCTCGGCGTGGGTGCCAGATGGTGCCCCATCCCTGAGAAAGAAGGTCCTTCCTCAGGGGAATCCGCCAGGGGGGAGCTGTCGCGAGGAGCATGAGGTCCGAGCACCACGTCTGGGTGGGCTAGTAGGGTGCTACCAGGACGACCTGCTCCTCATCCTCCCTGACCTTGCACAGGGTCTGTGCAAGCAGGCTCACTGGGGGAAACACATATTTGCACATGCCAGGGGGCCAGCTGTGTGCCAGTGCGTCTATGCCAGTGCCAGTGCGTCAGGGGGCCCTCGGTCAGGGCGTACCAGAGCGGGCAGTGGGGAGGATTCTTGGGAGGCGAACAGGTGCACCTGTGCCTGTCGAATCGACTCCAAATCAGCTGGAGGGTGGAGTCGAGGGTGGAGGGTGGAGTCTCCACTCTCCCCTGAGGGTAACCTGTCATGACAGCGCGTCCGCTGTAGTGTTGAGGTTGCCCGGGATGTGAGTGGCTTGCAGCGACTTGAAGTGCTGCTGACTCCAGAGGAGGAGACGGCGGGCGAGTTTTGACATACAACGAGAGCGCAGACCGCCTTGGCGGTTGACATATGCTACCGTTGTTGTGTTGTCTGTCTGAACTAACATGTGCTTGCCCTGGATCAATGGCTGAAACCTCTGCAGGGCGAGTAGAATTGCCAACAACTCGAGGCAGTTGATGTGCCAATGCAGTCGCGGACCCGTCCAGAGGCTGGTGGCTGCGTGCCCATTGCAAACAGCGCCCCAGCCCGTTTTGGAGGAACATTTTAAAGCCTAGTTCAGAACTCACAGGTCCAAGATTGGCCGCAACCCACCGCCTTTTTTCGGTACGATGAAGTAGGGGCTGAAAAACCCCTTCTTCATCTCGGCTGGAGGGACAGGTTCTATCGCGCACTTCCGTAGGAGGGTAGCGATCTCCGCGCAAGGTAGCAGCGTTCTCGTCCTTCACCAAGGTGAAGTGGACACCGCTGAACCTGGGCAGATGCCCGGCGAAGTGAATCGCACAGCCGAGTCGGACGGTCCGGACCAGCCCTCGCGACGGATGGGAAAGCGCAAGCCATACGTCCAAGTTCCGCGCAAGGGGGACCAAAGGGACAACATCATCGGACGTACCGGCAGGTGGGGCCTCGCGGCGGAAGAACTCTGAGTCTTATAATGCATCCAGAGTTTGCAATGTCTTGTTCCCTTCGTCTCAGGGAACCGAGGTTTTCGTACATAACCGAGACGTTCCCTTACGACTCAGTTCACTTGACATTGCGTGCTAACGCACATGGGGAACAGAATCCCATCACACCGCACAACATGACATAACCTTAAAGAGAGGAAACATGATGCCACAGTCTCGCAGGACGGCGACCGATATGAGTATGCCGCAAGTGAGGGACCCTAATGTTGGGCCAGGAGGGGAGCACTCAGAATGAATATATGAACTATAGTCATATAGTATGAATTAACCACTTCATGAACCCAATTGAGAAGGGAGTTTATTTATAATGAAAGTGCTTGTGACTTTATGGTAAATTACAACGGCCTGAATGCAGCCGGTTGTGTAAAATGATGGGGAGCCCATACTTAAGAGAAGGGGCTTAAGTATATGTTTGGCAAACGAAATAGCAAGTGCTCTAGACAGAGAGGATTTGTGAAGAGAGAGATGTTACGTCTAGGTTGTAAAACTTGTGAATGTGTTTTGAGAAGACATCCTGCTGCAAAATATATGTCTTGTAAAGACACACCGTTCGTCCATGTCCATGAGGAGGCCATGCCTCTAGGTGAGTGTGCTTTAACACCAATTGGGCAAATCTTACCCTGCGACTCATAAGCCAGGTCAGTCGCATCAATAATCCAATGAGAAAGTCTTTGCTTGTAGATGGACATTCCTTTCGTGCATCCTCCATAGCACACAAAGAGCTAATCAGACAGTCTGAAATGGCGGGTGCTCTCAACGTATGCGTGTAGTGCCCACACAGGGCATAACATATGCAAGGAATGTTCCTCATCCCAATTAAATGGAGGAGGGAAGAAAGCTTGAAGGGCATGGTTAGAACCTTAGGCACATAGCCTTTTCTGGGTTTGACAGTGGCTTTTGAAATACCGGGGCCAAACTCCAGACATGTATTGTCAATTGGTAGTGCATGTATGTCACTGACACGTTTTACTGAGGCCAGAACCAGCAGTAGCACTGTCTTAATGGAGAGCATGTACAAATCGAAGGGGGGCCCTGCGAGCACTTTTAGGACCAAAGTTAGGTCCCAAGTCGGGACTGTAGCTGGCTGCGGTGGATTTAATAATCTTGCTCCTCTGAGGAACTTTATGATTAAATCATGCTTGCCTATAGTGGTGCCGGCTTCAGGTGCGTGATACGCAGATATAGTCACCACATAAACTTTGAGCATTTACGGAGTGAGTCCGGCATCAAATCGCTCTTGAATAAATATTCAGTTTCATATATGGGGCAGTTTACTGGGTCTTTGCCATGTGAAAGACACCAATCAGTGAACACATTCCATTTTAGTGCATAGGGGCGTTTCGTGGATGGCGCTCTGGCCTGTAAAATGGTGTTCATGACTAAATGTGTCAGTTCTGGCACGTTTAGTGTGCTCCATACAGGGGCCACACGTGCAGGTTCCACAGGTGGGCTGGGGATGCCAGATTGTGCCTTGCGCCTGAGAGAGGAGATCCCTCCTCAGCGATATTTCCCATGGTGTGCTGTATAACACCTCTAACATTTCTGGAAACCGTGGCTGATTGGGTCATTTCGGCGCAATTAACAGAACTGTTTCCATGTCCACTCGGACTTTGCTGATGACAGAATGAAGGAGGTGCACCGGGGAAAGTGCATACTTGCGTTTCGCCGGCCATATGTGGGCCAGCGTGTCATGGCGACATATACAGGTGCATCTCAATAAATTAGAATGTCGTGGAAAAGTTCATTTATTTCAGTAATTCAACTCAAATTGTGAAACTCGTGTATTAAATAAATTCAATGCACACAGACTGAAGTAGTTTAAGTCTTTGGTTCTTTTAATTGTGATGATTTTGGCTCACATTTAACAAAAACCCACCAATTCACTATCTCAAAAAATTAGAATACATCATAAGACCAATAAAAAAAACATTTTTAGTGAATTGTTGGCCTTCTGGAAAGTATGTTCATTTACTGTATATGTACTCAATACTTGGTAGGGGCTCCTTTTGCTTTAATTACTGCCTCAATTTGGCGTGGCATGGAGGTGATCAGTTTGTGGCACTGCCGAGGTGGTATGGAAGCCCAGGTTTCTTTGACAGTGGCCTTCAGCTCATCTGCATTTTTTGGTCTCTTGTTTCTCATTTTCCTCTTGACAATACCCCATAGATTCTCTATGGGGTTCAGGTCTGGTGAGTTTGCTGGCCAGTCAAGTACACTAACACAATGGTCATTTAACCAACTTTTGGTGCTTTTGGCAGTGTGGGCAGGTGCCAAATCCTGCTGGAAAATGAAATCAGCATCTTTAAAAAGCTGGTCAGCAGAAGGAAGCATGAAGTGCTCCAAAATTTCTTGATAAACGGGTACAGTGACTTTGGTTTTCAAAAAACACAATGGACCAACACCAGCAGATGACATTGCACCCCAAATCATCACAGACTGTGGAAACTTAACACTGGACTTCAAGCAACTTGGGCTATGAGCTTCTCCACCCTTCCTCCAGACTCTAGGACCTTGGTTTCCAAATGAAATACAAAACTTGCTCTCATCTGAAAAGAGGACTTTGAAACACTTGGCAACAGTCCAGTTCTTCTTCTCCTTAGCCCAGGTAAGACGCCTCTGACGTTGTCTGTGGTTCAGGAGTGGCTTAACAAGAGGAATACGACAACTGTAGCCAAATTCCTTGACATGTCTGTGTGTGGTGGCTCTTGATGCCTTGACCCCAGCCTCAGTCCATTTCTTGTGAAGTTCACCCAAATTCTTGAATCGATTTTGCTTGACAATCATAAGGCTGCGGTTCTCTCGGTTTGTTGTGCATCTCTTTCTTCCACACTTTTTCCCTCCACTCAACTTTCTGTTAACATGCTTGGATACAGCACTCTGTGAACAGCCAGCTTCTTTGGCAATGAATGTTTGTGGCTTACCCTCCTTGTGAAGGGTGTCAATGATTGTCTTCTGGACAACTGTCAGATCAGCAGTCTTCCCCATGATTGTGTAGCCTAGTGAACCAAACTGAGAGACCATTTTGAAGGCTCAGGAAATCTTTGCAGGTGTTTTGAGTTGATTAGCTGATTGGCATGTCACCATATTCTAATTTTTTGAGATAGTGAATTGGTGGGTTTTTGTTAAATGTGAGCCAAAATCAACACAATTAAAAGAACCAAAGACTTAAACTACTTCAGTCTGTGTGCATTGAATTTATTTAATACACGAGTTTCACAATTTGAGTTGAATTACTGAAATAAATGAACTTTTCCACGACATTCTAATTTATTGAGATGCACCTGTATATGCCACTACTGTTGTGTTGTCTGAACGAATCAGAATGTGGTGATTCACAACATTGGAATGAAAAGCTCTCAAAGCTAGAAAGACAGCCAGTAGCTCTAGACAGTTGACATTTCACAGCCGTTTCGCACCTGTTTCCAGGTGTCAAAAGTTGGGCATCCATTACACACCGTGCCCAACCTGTGTTGGATGCATTTGTGGTCAGCACTTTCTTTCTGAAAACTTGACCCAGCATAACACCCTGTTGGTAGAAGGCTGGCGCTGTCCATAGTGCTAGAGCAGCCAGACAGTGGAGAGTTACCCCGATGCACATGAAAATGAAATGACTTCAGTGGTAATGTTTTTTCAGATTGAACTGAAACAGACACTGAAGAATGGTCTGTACATGCTTGTTCATGAGGTGTGCACACATGAACTCCTAAAAAGAAGATTTACTGGCTGGGGAAAAGTGTGCTTTTTGCCAGTTGACATTAGACCAGATATTCCGAATGGCAAAGCAGCAAGTCTCTGTGTTCACTCAGTAGTGCCTCTGATTATCTAGTAATAACCAATTGCTGAGGTAATTAAAAACACACACACCATTCATTTTCAGTAGGGCGAGCACCGCATCGATACATTTCATGAACATGTGGGGAGCCAGAGACAGACTGAAATTAAGGACTTTAAATTGATACGCAGTTCCCTCGAACGCAAATCTAAAAAGCTGCCTTAACATGGTGCAATTGGTACATGAAGTACGTGTCCTTCAGATCTTTTGACACAAATCAGTCCTGAGGATGGATGTGCGATAAGATCTGTTTCTGAGTTAACATTTTGAATAGGCACGAGCACGCGATTCAAGTGTCTCAGAACTAAATGGGCCGAAGCTCGCCATCCTTTTCCAGAACGAGGAATTAACAGCTATAAATCCCGCTGTGTGTGGCACAGTCTGTGCATGCAACACCGGCATATTGTGTGGTCAGACCACAGATTGTGCTCGATCATTGTAAACACCAGCTCTGACACTCCCGTGAGGACTTGCCATGCATTCGCGCAGCGGGACAGCAGGATTATTAATTTATATGAAACAACCTCTGTCGCGTTCTTTGCGAGAAGATTGTGTGTTTTGGCTCGTTACACTAGCGCGCCTTTGGACGGAACTGTGGAAGACAGAACACCATTGAAACGGGGTGGCCAACGTGCAAATTGTATGGTATAACCATGTTTGATCGTTTTTTAGCACCCAGTCAGAATGCCAGTAAGAGTTCGCCCACGTAACGGGACAGAGGGCAATTTGGTATGTTCATAACATGATATAATGCGCCGCTCACCATTGGGAAGCGGTTGCGCATAATGTGAGGCTTTGAAGTGGGAAAGCCCTTTATTGAAAAAGTGTGAGCGTCTGTAATCTTTTTCAATCTTTGTAATTCATTACAAGATATAATACGCTGCTCACCATTGGGAAGCGGTTTTGCAAAATGTGTGGGCTTTGGAGTTGGAAAGCTCTTATTGAAAAAGTGTGAGCGTCTCGTGCAAGCGCTGTACTCTTTTTGCAATCCTTGTATGTTCATACATGATATAATGCGCCTCTCACCACTGGGAAGTAATTGTGCATAATGTGCAAACTTTATTGCATGTGATTAACGTGAGATACAGAAAGCAACATATTGAACAACATTTTGAACAACAATATTCCTTTCCCAACAAACATCAGTGGGAAAGAGGGGAACAGTATTGTGTATCAGGAGCGCTTTGCTGCGCAGGGTTATTTTTCCTGTCGGCGCAGGGCTTGCGCTGAGGCGGCTGCCTTCATTTGGGCCACGGCTTGCATGGCGGTGCTGAGGCAGGTGGTGTGGGGTTTTTTAGCCAGGCGCTGGCCCAAGACAGAGTGGGAGCGAACCGGTTGTGTTGATGAGTCGTGACATAGTGCTTAGCAATTCTATTCACAGAGCCTCCAAAAAGGTTGGCTGGAGATACCGGAGCATCAAATAGAATGGCTTTTCTCACGTCACGCATTTCCGTGAGGGTCAGCCAGATGTGACGATCCAAAAACACCAGGTTGCTCATTGGCTTGCCAATGGCCTGTGCAGTGACTTTCGTGGCTCACAGCGCTAAGTCCGTAGCGGTGCGGAGCTCTTTGTATGTCTCTGGATCATAGCCTGGCTTGTCCATTTGTTTGAGGAGCTTAACTTGGAAAACTTGGAGCACCATCATCGCGTGGAGTGCTGAACCAGTTTGGCCCGCCGCTGAGTATGCTCTTCCAGCCAGTGCGGATGTTAGTTGACACAGCTTAGAAAGGGGCATGAGTTCCACATCCTGCTACTGATTTATAACTATATATATTCAGAGTTATATCTATATATTCAATAATAGCCTATTCTGTTGTATTTCTCACAAAAAAGCACCATGATATAACACTTGTTTATTTATTTATTTTCAGACATGGTCTGTGATAACCCCATGTTTTTGACATGTCATAATAAAACCATGGTATTTTTTTAAAAGTACCTTGGAGTACCATGACAGTATCATAAAATATGAACATGATAAATCATTCAGTATCATGGCATTACCCTGGTAACATGGTGCACATGAACGCAGGATGCAGTGAGAAAGTGCGAGCGTGAGGCGATCGACTATGTTCTGCGATGCCACCGGGTCCTTGAATAACATATAACATGAGTAAGTAAGGGCAGCCAGTGGAGTTTCTGGTGCCCCCCAGGGTATGATGAGTTGGTGCCCTATGCAGACTGCGTAATATGTGTATAGGGAGTGGCGGTACTGTGGTAGCCTAATGGTATTTTTCTGAAAGTGATTTACCTAATGGCTTATTAGTTTCAACAAAACCAAACTGGCTTTGGCTGAACCAAACAGCTCCGTCAGTTTATGTCAATATTCAATAAAAGAATAATTGAATCTCTTTCACTGAAAATGACGCGACCGCTCCCATTATAATTAATAAATCTGTCTACACTATTGGTACGCGATGTCGGAAATGCGGTAGCAATCTAGTATTATTCTTTTGTTGAACTTACAGCACAATACATGTAGTGGACTTTTTGTCTGACCTGTTACTCGTCTGAGGTAACAGCACTTCAGTGCTCCAGGGCAAATTCAAAACTGCATGTTTGCTTCCTTGAAGAGCACTCCTGCGGGAGGGGATGCCACTCGAAAGCTCATTCAAAATGAAAGTGAGAAAATATATCTTTTCTCGGTGGGTCCTTCCACAAGACGAAGGGTACATTCATACAGTAATGCCATGTTTCCTTCAGAGTACCCACTTCAAGGGCTCTGCACTTCGGAGTGAGTATAGGGCTTAGGGAGGATCACTTGCGATTGGAAAGTGTCGATCTGCTGTAGCGCGTGCTCTTAAAGGCACCTCCGCTTGTGCCCCATTCTGTGCACGCCACAGCTGCAGCTAATTGGGAAAAGTAACTTGTTAGTGGAAAAGACACTCTTTTAAAAACAAAAAAACAGATACTGTCACATTGTTGAAAAATATAAGTTAGTCTGACAACTTTTAACACAAAGTATAAAACAATTGTAGTCATTTATCTACTAAACTCTTTAATATGACTCAGCAGCCCTTCACACCAAATGCATCCATTTGTTTAAAAAAAAAAAGCTAGAAGCAGCATCACAAATTGAGCATAACACATGTGTATCCAGATGCATTTTTAACAGTTCAAGTTCTTTTTAACTTAAGACAGCATCAACAACACAGCTAAAAAAAAAAAAAAAAACATCAAAAAGTGGTGCAACACTCAAAGACGTCCGTCTAGCCCATGTTTACATAGAAAACAATTAACAAATATTGTGGATGAATGATAAATGGATTAGGTATTATGAGTACAAACTGTATTTTAACAGCATTTATTAAAATAGGTACAGTAAATGGTAATTGTATAAAATACTGTATATTGTTCATTGATAGTCCATGTTAGTTCATAGTGCATTAACTAATGTTAACATAAACAAAAAATTGGCCCCCATTGGGGCTGTCACCATTATGCAATTTACTGAAGATTAATTGTCAAATAAATAATTGTGATTATGACAATTGTCTGTTTGAGGGCTCTCACAATTATGGTTATTGCGATTAATTGTCATACATTTTTCATAGGTGTTTGTGTAAACCTTAAATAATTTATTCATATTTCACTTTTACATGCTTTCCTTTAACGCTTTAAAAACGTATGAATGGCATCAAAAATAATATTATATTATATTATATTATGCAATTGTAACTGTCCAAAATTCTTCACTTTCACATGTTATTTTAAGGCTCTCTGATTAAACCCACATGCCCTTATTTCACATGACGAAAGATCTTTGATATTCTGTGCTTCTTCATTATATCATCATCTCCTTAGAATTACTGCATAGTAAGCGGGGTGACACAGGGCTCCTCTGTTTCACTGCGTCATTTATACTGCGTGTATGAACCCACAACGACAAATAACATTTGCCATCAGGGACTAAAAACTAAACGTTTTTTGTTTCGGTTCGTTCTGAGCAAAAACTGTAAGTTCCGCAGCCTCCTTTCCAAAAGGTCACTGGTTAGAACTAAATAAAAGAACGGTTAATAATGTTCTTTTTAAAATGACAGTAGTCTGCGCTAAAGGTGGGTGAAATACCAATTGCAGTGTTGCCAGATCTCGCAAGAGAAACAAGCGAACTGGTCTGGAAAAACAAGCCAAAAATAAGCATTTAAATTTTTTTCCTGTGTGGTGGATTTATCAGAATAGAAATCAAAAGCATACAGATAATTAACAGTTAAGTATAATTTTAATTACAGATCTGCTTCTCAGTCAAAACCGGACAGAATCAAATCTATATTAATGCATCATATCTAACAATAATTCAGTGAAGACTTGGAAACAACTGAGAAATGTTCTTTTTACCTTTAATAATGTTTTCCTTGTATCTGGATTTGCTGTGGATGTACAGTATATGTAGTAATTATACATAGTTGTTAAAAAGGTCTTCATTCACAGAAGGCGACATTAACATCGGGCAGTTAGGCAAAGAAATGTGTGATGCAGCAGTTTCCTTCAGGATCAAAGCACATGTTTCATTTATTACGGGCAACATGAAGTGGTGTTGTTCCAAAACTTTATTGTGATAAACCCTTTGGCCTTTAGTTTCAAGGAAAAATGATCGGAACAAAATTAACCGGTTATAACCAGTTACCAGCATTTAAAAATAAAGTTTTCACTCCGGGACAATTGTTTGTTTTCAATTTTTGTTTTCGTTCCTTGAACCGTTTTTAGTCCGTTTGCCATAACACGATTGTTAAGCCTATTAAAGTCAAACCGTAGTATTTTGCATTAACTAAAATCCTTGTTCACATTTTTCACAGGAGTTTGGCAATTGGCACTAACCTCATTGGAATTTAAAGGGCACAATAATCGTGGTTTCTCAAATAACTGCAATCAGATGATTTTAATAATCATGATGGCCCTGATGCAACAAGCATGTAACCTTTCCTCTACGGTTCAATGCAATAATTCTTTTAACTCAACTCCTAGCATTTTCACAGCTGTGTGTGTGTGTGTGTGTAAGAGAGAGGGAGTTTTGAAAGTCTGAGGGCTGTGGCTACAGGTTGTGTTGTCATTCTTCTCAAACAGACGATGATGGATTGGTTTGGAAAAGCTCCTGGTACAGGAAGTAAGAACATGTGCCGCACGACATAGCAGGTGGCAAGCGCTGACTTGACAGCAATTAGATGTACAAATCTTTGATTAGGCTCTTGGGAACTAAGTCATTAGAATGGCTGAGTGCTTCCCCCGTCTCACTCACTCATCACCTTCTCTCTTTCACTGACACTTTAATTCAATCATCAGATGAAGCTGTCCTCAGCTGAACTTCATATAAATGTCTCTATCTATCTATCTATCTATCTATCTATCTATCTATTCCATCATCCATCCCTCTTTCTTTTCAATCTATCCATCCATCCATCCATCCATCCATCCAACAAACAAAGAGCTTTTCAAGAGAGACTAAATAAGGTAGTTTATTTTAAATATAGTTTAAATAATGTAGCTAAATCAATACATCTTACCGTTTTGATGAGGCATTTGACTGAAATGTTTCACTTTGTGTTATTGTAATTCATGTGCTTGACACAAGAGCGTTTCTTCAAATAGAGTTGCATTTGCACTTATGAAATAATGAAGTAGATAGAAGATATAATAATGCTTGATGGCTTTAAGTTAGGAGTAGTTTACACCCCCATAAAGTGGCAGATACTCTGGGAGTGGTGTTTACTGCTTTTGGAAAAGGTCATGAGGCATCAGTGTATTACTCCCTGCTAATTCAGAGTCTGAATGGAACTTCAACTTCTCTTAAGAGATTATGGGAGAAAGATTTAAACTTGGTATTGGAGGAGGGAGAGTGGGCTAGGATTCTAAATAACATCAAGTCTGCATCTAGAGATGCAGGGTGCACCTTATGCAAACCTCTAGATTGTATAGGCTTGGTCTTAAAGACACCCACCTGCTGGCGATGCCAGTCAGAAGATGGGGACACAACCCATATTTTTTGGTGGTGTGTTAAGATTCAAGATTTTTGGTTGAAGATTCAGAGTTTTATGTGTGAGGTATTGGGCTCTCAGATTTTATTTTGCCCCATTTATTTTGGGGCAATTGTAGGGTTAAATATTGATTCTGTTTGTATATGTTTTGCTTTTCTTTGTTTAATAGATGAATCAATAAAACATGTTTAAAAAAAAAAAATGTTTGGGGAGAGTTGAATTTTTCAGTAAATATCTCAATACCTTCAAGATAACAGTTTATTTTTACATTAAGTAGCAGCTCAGCATTTAAGTGCTTTGGAAAGCCACTGCCACCACAAGATTTTCACAAGGACAGTGTAACACTTCTCAGTGGAAGGAGGAGGCGAGAAGCAGATTTCCTGGTTCAGGTAAGCATTTTTATTTTCCTCTCTGCGGCAGATACACACTCTCAGGGCTTTTACGTTGTTCAATAAGTCAGTCTAAAAATACACAAACTACTTCACAAAATAAACTCTCAACTTTGCAATAATAAACTCTTCATTTCACAGTCGGGTCTCTGGTGCCCAGGCTCTCTCTCGTCTACCTGCGGTGTGGCTCTATTTATGCCGCTCTCCCCGTGCTCACTGAAATTAGAGACAGGTGTTAGACATAATTTAACTCAGGTGTAAGTGCCCTTACCGCTTTCTCTCTCTCTGGAGAGATGCTTGACCACGCCCCCGCTGCCACATATCCCCACCGCCTGACTCAGGCCGGGGCGGCATCCGGCCTGCCTACCACTCCCCCTCCATTCCTGGAAAGGAAGTCGGCAACAGCCATCTGCGCCCCCGGTCTGTGGACCACCTTGCACTTAAATGGCTGAAGAGCCAGGTACCAACGGGTGATCCGGGCATTGGTATCTTTCATGCGGTGGAGCCACTGGAGTGGGGCGTGATCGGAACAGAAGGTGAAGGCCCGCCCCAACAGGTAGTATCGGAGAGTGAAGACCGCCCACTTGATGGCGAGACACTCCTTTTCTACGGGCGCTCCTCCCCCCCCACCACCTGCGAGAGTACGCTCCCCAGCCCCCTGTCTGAAGCATCTGTCTGTAAAACAAAAGGGAGAGAGAAGTCAGGTGAATGTAAAAGCGGCCCCCCGCAAAGTGCAGCTTTAACTTGCGTGAACGCCCGCTGACACTGCTCCGTCCACTGGACCGGGTCTGGAGCTCCCTTTTTAGTGAGATCAGTCAGCGGGCTGGTGACGTCCGAATAATTAGGCACGAACCTTCTATAATAGCCAGCCAGCCCCAGGAACTGTCTCACCCCCTTTTTAGTCTTGGGTCTCGGGCAGGTCGCAATCGCCGCTGTCATGTCAATTTAGGGATGCACCTGCCCGTGGCCCAAGTGGAACCCCAGATACTGTACCTCCACCTGTCCAATCGCGCAATTCTTCGGGTTCGCTGTGAGTCCCGCTTGGCGCAGCGATCTCAGAACCGCCCTCAGATGTTGCATGTGCCGCTGCCAATAATTGCTATAAATGATGATGTCATCTAAATAGGCAGCAGTGTAAGCTGAATGCGGTCTGAGGATTCGGTCCATGAGACGCTGAAACGTAGCCGGGGCTCCAAACAAACCAAACGGAAGTGTCACAAGTTGGTGTAGTCCAAACGGTGTGGAGAAGGTGGTTTTTTCACGGGAAATTGGTGTCAAGGGGATCTGCCAATAACCCTTCGTCAAATCCAATGTCGAATAAAATCAAGCAGTGCCCAACCGATCGAGCAACTCATCAATGCGAGGCATTGGATACGCATCAAATTTAGACACCGCGTTGACTTTCCTATAATCCACACAGAATCGTACAGACCTGTCGCTCTTAGGCACTAGAACAACTGGGCTGGACCAATCGCTGTGGGATTCTTCTATTACCCCCATATCGAGCATTGCATCCAATTCTTCCCGAGCGATTTTCTTCTTGTGTTCGGGTAATCGATAGGGGCGGCTACGTATCACGACCCCCGGCTCGGTCTCGATGTGGTGATGAATGAGGTTTGTACGTCCCAATAGAGGGAAGAACACATCCGCAAACTCCTGTTGCATCCTAGAAACCTCCGCGAGTTGACTCGGTGAGAGGTGGTCTCCGCAAATGACCGGGGTGAACTGTTTATGTTTTGAATTCACCTCAGGTCTGAGCTCCGCCTTCTCGGGAACTACCGTAGCCAACATCACGGGAACCGCCTCCCTCCACAATTTCAGGAGACTGAGGTGGTATATTTGACGTGCGCCCCCTTTATCAGTTCGTTTAACCTCATAATCGAGATCTCCCACTCGTCGTGTGACCTCAAAGGGTCCTTGCCACTTGGCGAGTAATTTAGAGCTTGATGTGGGAAGCAATACAAGCACTTTATCTCCTGGTGCAAATTCCCTTAGCTGAGTTCCCCTGTCATACAGTCGGCGCTGTCGTTCTTGAGCTTGGAGCAAATTCTCCTGTGTTAGCTGCCCAAAGTGTGGAGTTTTGCTCTAAGATCAAGAACGTATTGAATTTCATTTTTACTGTTTGAAGGTCCCTCCTCCCAGGCCTCTCGCAATACATGAAGCACGTCGCGTGGGCGTCGCCCATACAGCAGCTCGAATGGGGAGAAGCCAGTGGAGGCTTGCGGGACCTCTCATACTGCAAATAACAGGGGGTCGAGCCATTTATCCCAATTTCTAGCATCGTCGTGCACGAACTTACGAATCATGTTTTTGAGGGTTTTATTAAATCGTTCCACCAGGCCATCCGTTTGAGGATGGTACACGCTGGTGCGAATCGATTTAATACTCAACAACTCGTACAGCTCGCGTAGTGTCCGTGACATAAACGTTGTGCCCTGATCGGTGAGGATTTCTTTCGGAATCCCCACCCGGGAGATTATTTTGAGGAGTGCCTCCACAACACTGCGTGCTGAGATGTTGCAAAGAGGCACTGCTTCCGGATATCGCGTTGCATAGTCCACTAGGACCAATGCAAAGCAATGCCCGCGTGCTGACCGTTCTAATGGCCCGACGAGGTCCATTCCAATTCTCTCAAAGGGGACTTCGATCAAGGGAAGAGGGCGCAATGGCGCTTTTGGGGTGGTCGGTGGGTTAACCAGCTGGTATTCGCGGCAGGCCGCACACCACCTGCGGACATCGCCGCCAATGCCCAGCCAATAGAAGCGGGCTATTAGATGGTTCAGTGTTTTCCTTTCTCCTAAGTGACCCGTCATGGGATTACAATGAGCCGCCTGGAATACCATTTCCCGATGGCTCCGTGGAATCAAAAGTTGGGTTGTATCCTCTTTAGTCTGAGCGTCCTGCGTCACTCTATACAACTGTTCATTTATAATCGCAAAATAGGGGTATGAAAGGGCGATGTCCGGCTGGAGTCGTTGACCATCGATGACTCTCACTTGGTCGAAGGCGTGTTTGAGGGTTTCGTCTCGCGACTGCTCCAAAGGGAAATCCCCCTCAGGGAATTCCCTGAGAAGGGGAGGGGCTGCAGCCTCTCCCCCTCTCTCGTCATTATGACGTGGAGCTGTCGAGGACGGCCCTGGCTCCGCCTCCCCTGCCAGAGCATCGCACATTTCACATCTCTCTAACTTCATACAGGACCAATCCGCGCAAATTCCCTTTAATAGAACTCTAAAATCAGGCCAATCAGTCCCCAAAATCAGCGGATGGGTGAGGCGGGAACTAACCGCGGCCTCCACTCTATGCTTTTTACCCCCGGAATTTAATCATCAGGGTCACCACCGGATACTTGTGAATATCCCCGTGTACACATTTCACCTTCACCGTTTTAGATGTGACCAATGCCTCGGGTTGAACCAAGCGTAGGTGGATAGTGGTTTGATTACACCTGGTGTCCACCAACGCTTGGTGAGTACCCCCCTTGACACTTACCGGTATCCAGTACACTCCGGCCCGGTCGGGGGCAGCCTGTGGGAGGTCAGAGACCCGCACCACCGTCCCCAGCTCCATCAGAGGGCACTGATCCCGGAAGTGGCCCGGGTCTCCGCACCTCCAGCAGGCTGGCCCAGGCGCTATGCCCGCACTTGCGAGGGGGAGAGCGGCGGGGCATCGGGATAGGGGAAGGTGTCGCCTCCCACACCTGGGGAACTGGTCTCAGGGGCTGAAGTCCTCCTCATCTGCGTGGGGCAGGAACAGGACCTGGAGAGAGAGCAGAATGAGAGGAGAGAGGGGAGAGGGATGAGACAGAGGGAGGAGAGAGAGTGTAGGAAGGCTCTTCCGCCCTCGGGATCACCGCCATGTGGTCTTCCGCAAGCCGGACGGCTTCCTCCAGCGACGCCGGGCGGTGGCACTGGACCCACTCCACGGCGTGTGAGTGTCCGAGGTCACGGCTGGGGATGCCTCCTGGCTGAGGAGGCTCCGGATCGCCTGCCGGTCCTCAGCTTGAGCGCGCAGGAGCTCGACAAACCGGCAATCTTGATCTTGTCGGAGCTCAAGCAGTGTTTGCTGGTGGCTCCGATTTAGGCCAGTGAGGGCTTGGAGGATCTCCGCCAACTGGGAGGACTCTACGGGGCGACTTTCATCCATCCATCTTCAACCAAACTTAATTCCCGGGTTTCGGCACCAGTGTAACACTTCTCAGTGGAAGGAGTAGGTGAGAAGCAGATTTCCTGGTTCAGGGTAGGTGCTCCACATGTGCTGGTTCCCCATAGGTGACCCCATGTGATATATCTTCCGCTAAATCGTTTCCCTATCGGTAAACTGCGTCTTCCTTGTGCAGAGGTTCCTCTGCCCCCGGTCACCGTGTTTGTAGAACTCCTCCCCCGTTAGGTAGGACCTACCATGGGACTTCTCCACATGACATACTTCCGACAAGACTCTGTAAGACCATGTGACGTATTTCCACTCAAAATACCCCCCCCCCCCCTCCGGGCGGGGTGTGGTCTCCGCGGTGTCTTCCCCTTGGGAGTGACACCCCTCCGACGTAGACACTTATGGCCCCCAGCCCGTAAACATAATTCCACTCTTTTTGGGGAGAAAAAGAGGAAAAGAGGCCACGGCTGGGCTAGCCTGTCCCAATTTGTTGGGCAAGTCAACTTGTTCCCAAAGGACCATTCGACACTCATAAGAGCGTTTGGGGAGGTTACGTGATGGCCTGGTGCGCTAGCTACGAGGCACACAGCGGTCTGCCCGTCTCACACCGCCAGTCCACGTAACACAGTTCAGCTTATTGTGGCATTTCGTATAGGGACCCCTAGTGTCACTACATTGACACAACGTCGAGTGAGTGACAGATAGGGAACATCCTGGTTACTTTCGTAACCTCCGTTCCCTGATGGAGGGAACAAGATGTTGTGTCCCTCTTGCCACAATACTGAACTACCCGCTGAAATGGCCGGGACCTTGTCTCGGCTCCTCAGCACAAAACCTGAATGAGTGGTTGCGAGCCAGCTCCTTTTATACCCGTATGTCCGGGGGAGTGGCATACAAATTCCACTTGCCAATTTCCACTGGCCTTTTTTCAAAATCAGAGGTGTTTGGGGCTCCCAAAAGTGACCCCTAGTGTCACTACATCGACACAACCTCTCATTCCCTCCATCAGGGAACGGAGGTTACGGAAGTAACCAGGACGATTTCATTGTATATTTCCAGTGACTAAAATTTTATTGTGGTTTTAAAGCTCAAATGGTGTTTAAATGCATAAAATTGCATTAAAGTACAATCTTCTGTACCATATCTACAGTGTGAAAATATCGTTTTGGTTTTTGCTGAGCATTTCTTTGACAAACTGTATGTGGCAGCGGGGGCGTGGTCAAGCATCTCTCCGGAGAGAGAGAAAGTGGTAAGGGCGCTTACACCTGAGTTAAATTATGTCTAACACCTGTCTCTAATTTCAGTGAGCACGGGGAGAGCGGCATAAATAGAGCCACACCGCAGGTAGACGAGAGAGAGCCTGGGCACCAGAGACCCAACTGTGAAGCGAAGAGTTTATTATTGCAAAGTTGAAAGTTTATTTTTTGAAGTAGTTTGTGTATTTTTAGACTGACTTATTGAACAACGTAAAAGCCCTGAGAGTGTGTATCTGCCACAGAGAGGAAAATAAAAACGCTTACCCAGTACAGGGCTTAGTTAGCACATGTACTGGGCCGGCAGCGAGTTTCTCCACAAACTTGCCTGCCACAGGGCTAAGGAGGAAAGTCATCCAGGGATCACAACTTGTGAACACAACTGGGAGTCAAAAGCGCACGTCTTCACCTCATTTCAATTCAATCTCCTAGCGCCTCTCAGGAACCTGATGATCAAGTCGTGCTTCCCCAAATACTTACCATCTACTGCATCGTGATGTGCCAAAATGGCGGCTACATACACCTTCAAGGTGGAGGGGGACAGTTGCCCCTCCAGCCACTCCTTCAGGAAGAAAAGCACCGATCCGACTGCACATTTCTGGGGGTCTTCGCGTCGGGAAGAACACCACTTAGGGAACAGACGCACTTCAAGGCATACAGGCGCCTTGTAGAGGGAGCCCTAGCCTGAGTGATCGTGTCTACCACCGCATCCCGTCCAAGGCCCAGACGTGGACGTTCCAGAGGTCTGGTCACGGGTGCCAGATGGTGCCCCGTCCCTGAGAAAGAAGGTCCTTTCTCAGGGGAATTCACCGGGGAGGGGCTGTCGTGAGGAGTGTGAGGTCCGAGAACCACGTCTGGGTGGGCCAGTAGGGTGCTACTAGGACGACCTGCTTTCCGTCCTCCCTGACCTTGCACAGGGTCTGTGCAAGTAGGCTCACTGGGGGAAACATGTATTTGCATAGTCCTGGGGGCTAGCTGTGTGCCAGTGCGTCTATACCAAGAGGTGCCTTGGTCAGGGCATACCAAAGCGGGCAGTGGGAGGATTCCCAGGAAGCAAACAGGTCTACCTCTGCTCGACCAAATCGACTCCAAATCAGCTGGAACACCTGGGGGTGGAGTCTCCACTCTCCCCTGAGCGTAAACTGTCGTGACAGCACATCCGCTGTGGTGTTGAGGTCGCCCGGGATATGAGTGGCTTGCAGCGGCTGGAGGCGCTGCTGACTCCAGAGGAGACGGTGGGCAAGTTGTGACATGCAACGGGAGCGTAGGTCACCTTGGCGGTTGATGTATGCTACCGTCGCTGTGTTGTCCGTCCGGACCAACATATGCTTGCCCTGGATCAACAGCCATAGCCTCCGCAGGGCGAGCAGTACTGCCAACAACTCGAGGCAGTTGATGTGCCAACGCAGCCACGGGCCAGTCCAAGAGCCGGCGACTGCGTGCCCATTGCATATGGCACCCCAGCCCACCTTGGAGGCATCCGTCATAACCACAACGTGCCTGGGAACCCCTGCCTGTAGAAATGTTAGGTCGGTCCAAGGGCTGAAGAGGCAGCGACAGATCGCCGTGACGACCACGCGATGTGTCCTGCGGCACCATGCCCATCTCGGGACTCGAGTCTGAAGCCAGTGCTGAAGTGGTCTCATATGCATCAACCCGAGCGGTGTGGCCACCGCTGAGGATGCCATATGCCCCAGGAGCCTCTGAAAAACTTTCATTGGAACCGCTGTCCTCCATCTGAACGCCTTCAGACAGTTCATCACTGACTGTGCACACTCGTTCGTGTGGCGCGCCATCATCGAGACTGACATCGAGAACCAGGGAGAGCTTGCTCTTTTCCCAGTTGATCCGAAGCCCCAGCTGGCTGAGGTGTGTGAGCACCAGATCCCTGTGTGTACACAACACTTCCCGAGAGTGAGCTAGGATTAGCCAGTCATCGAGATAGTTGAGTTTGCAGACACCCACTTCCCTTAGCAGGGCACGGGCTGCCTCTGCGACCTTCGTGAAGACACAAGGGAACAAGGACAGGCCGAAGGGGAGGACCTTGTACTGGTACGCTCAGCCCTTGAAAGCAAACCACAGGAAGGGTCTGTGTCGAGGTAAAACCGAGACATGGAATACGCGTCCTTCAGGTCTACCGCCGTGAACCAATCTTGATGCCGGACGCTCGCTAGAATGCATTTTTGTGTCAGCATCTTGAACGGGAGTGTGTGCAAAGCCCGGTTCAGTACTCGCAGGTCCAAGATTGGCCACAACCCACCACCTTTCTTCGGTACGATGAAGTAGGAGCTGTAAAACCCCTTCTTCATCTCGGCCGGAGGGACAGGCTCTATCGCACCCTTCCGTAGAAGGGTAGTGATCTCCGCACGCAAGGTAGCGGTGTTCTCACCCTTCACCGAGGTGAAGTGGACTCCGTTGAACCTGGGAAGGCGCCTGGTGAACTGAATCACGTAGCCGAGTTGGACGGTCCAGGTCAGCCATCGCGACGGGTTGGGAAGCGCAAGCCAAGTGTCCAAGCTCCGGGTGAGGGAGACCAAGGGGACAATCTCGTGTTTGCGTGACAGATGGGCGCGCAGGGGCGGGGGGGCCGCCCCTGAAGCGCCATACCTGCCATAAAGGAACGGTGGCCGGTAGTCATGATAACGACGGCCTTGAGCACCAGATATATGACCCAAGGAATGAGGAAACCGCTACTTTTCTGAATGTGTAGGTGCCGCAGCCCTTCGGGCATGCGGCGAATCAACGAAAAGGCAAAGGATTCTCCCCCCGGCCCTCCACCAGGGGATGGAGTGGTCTGCTTATCATCTCTAGGCCTGCAGCAGGTCTCCACGTGCCAGGGTCGCCTGTCTCAGGGGCGCTTCGAAGCCTTCCTGCGGGTGGCTCCACACCGGGGCCGGGCCGCGGGGGTGGGCTGTGGAGGAGCCGGTGTTGTTGTGGCAGGAGGATGCCCTTGGCAACGAGCAGACGAGGTGCGAGGTCTTGAACCGCGCTGATGCAGGATGTGCTGAATAGCCTCCGTCTGCTGTTTCACTGCCGAGAACTGCTGGGCGAAGTCCTCGACGGTGTCACCAAACAGGCTGACCTGGGAGACGGGGGCGTCAAGGAACCGTACCTTGTCAGCTTCCCACATCTCGACCAAGTTGAGCCATAGGTGGCGCTCCTGGACCACCAGGGTGGACATCGCCTGCCTGAGAGTCCGTGCCATGACCTTCGTCGCCCTGAGTGCAAGGTCAGTCGCCAAGCACAGCTCCTGCATCAATCCCAGGTCAGAACTACCCTCGTGCAGTTCTCTTAGCGCCTTGGCTTGGTGCACTTGCAGGGAGAGCCATGGCGTGTAGGGCGGAGGCGGCCTGTCCAGCGGCACCGCAGGCCTTAGTCGCCAGAGATGACGTAACCCTACAGCCGCTGGATGGGGTCTCAGGCGGCCCCACAGGTGGCGGTGTTTTGCGGGCACAGGTGCACCGCAACCGTCTTATCCACCTGGGGAATCGCCAAGTATCCCCTGGCAGCCCCACCATTGAGGGTAGTGAGAGCGGAGGAGCTCAGAGACCGGGTCCGGGCAGTGAAAGGTGCCCGCCACAACCTCGTGGGGTCCTCATGTACCTCCGGGAAGAAAGGGACCGGGGCGGGGCACGGCCGTGATCGGCGCTCCGGGCCCAGGAACCAATCGGCAGGCTGCAAGGGTTAGGGGGTGGAGGGTTCCGCTCCAGCCTGACACAAGCAGATGCCCGGGCAAGCATGGCTGCCAGCTGCGCATCAGGCTGCGACTGGGCGACCACACCCGAAGGTGGGAGCCCAGTCGAGTCCTCAGCGTCAGACTGGACAGCCTGCTCTCCGATGCCGCAATCAAGAGCTCATCCACTTTGTGAGCGCCGAAACGAGATCACGAACTCGCCCTGAGACGAGCCGGCATTCTCATCCCAGCGGGGCAAACAAGCATACTGGGGAATGGGAAGTCCGTGGGGAGTTACCCGGTGGAGTGGCTCCCATTGGGGTCCCCAAATCGCCCCCAGTGCAAACCGACGCGGCCTCAAACCCGTAGGTAGAAGGACCAAGGCGGGGAGCCGCTGGGGTGGTCTTTCCCCCTAACGAAGGAAAAACCACGACCGCAACATTGCCATGGTCACGCCCTCGCAGTGAGAACATGACCCGTCCACAAACGCTGTCTCCGCGTGGGCAGCGCCCAAGCATGTAAGACCGCGATCGTGGCCATCGGAAGCGGAGAGGTAACGACCGCAACCAGGAATCACACACAAACAGAGAGGCATCTTTAAAAAGACGCTCTCCGTTAATGCCACTCTTTTAGAAGGGAAAATATACACTTTCAGTAGGAAGAATATACTCTTTTAGCTGCTGAAGCGCCCAGGGGCATTCTCTGCACTTCACCAGTGCAAGAGGGGGAGAAGCCGCTGTAATGCGGTGTAAATCCAACAGCTTTTCGAGGTGAATGGATTGGCAGAGTAATTCAGCTCGCTGAACACAACCGCTCGGTTCCAAATAGAAAATCTGAATGAGTGGTTGCGAGCCAGCTCCTTTTATACCCGTATGTCCGGGGGAGTGGCATGCAAATTCCACTCGCCAATTTCCATTGGCCTTTTTTCAAAATCAGAGGTATTTGTGGCTCCCAAGAGTGACCCCTAGTGTCACTACATCGACACAACGTTGAGTGAGTGACAGATAGGGAAATTTACTTAGTCTTAATTAACAGTTTTTCATATAATTCATTTAACACTTTGAAAACACTACGCTCTTACTGTTATATTATTTGTCTATACTATCCATCCTTCTGTCCATCCATCCATCCATCCCTTTCTTTTTTCTATCTATCCATCCATCCATCTATCCATCCATCTTTCTTTTCCAACATTCATCCATCCATCCATCCATAGTCTCAGCTTAGCTGTGGATCTCGAAGGAGATCAGTATATGGAGCTTTGCTCACTCTGAATGTCTTGGGAATACGTTACCGTAGTGATAAGACTGTATTCCCAACCCTGTCACAGAAACTAAGTCTGTCTTAACCAGACCCCTGTGTACATCAGAACTCTGCTTTAAAGGATTGATTTAAAAGGAATATTTTACCCAAAAAATTAAATTCTGTCATAATTTGCTCACTCTAGTGTTGTTTCAAACTTGTATGGTTCACTTTCTTATGCAGAACACAAAAGGACAAAATGTAATGAATGTCCCGGTCCACCTGGCAGTTGATAATGACTTTAAAGCCAAAAAAAGACCCAAAAGTATCATTAAAGTAGTCTGTGTGACACGTGCATCATATAACAAGTCTTCTAAAGCTATACGATAGGTTTCGCTGACACAACCAGCTTATTGTATGTTGTTTTATGGAAACAATAATAAAAAAAATCTTATGAGAGACCCACAGCTCATGATTGTCTTGGTTTGATTAATTGCATGTCATTTTCCATTGGAAGGATTGTTCTCAGCTGTTTGGCTTTGTTTCTGCCCTCAATTAACTTCCCTTTCTGAGTCCTCGGTGCAACAGCAGCAAGATTCTGTTGACCTTTAGACAATGTTTTGGGAGGAAAGTTAGCATTGGCATAGGAAATGGCCTCAATACAGTTCATGTGTAATGCAATGATGTCTTCATAAACTTATTTTTATGTAAATACTCAGAATCTCACACACACTTATAAACAGTGTGGTGGAGGAGTTTACATTTTAGCAGAGTCTGTAATTTCCATCCGTTAATGTTTTGATTAGAAACTTTTGCTAAAAGAGTCAGATATCATTTATCTCAAGCCATCAGAGAAGAAGTCATTTGTCTCGACTTTGTGGGAAAACAATGCCAACATCATGCAAATGTTATGCTGGACTATATGGACAGATTATGTTTGTGTTTTAGTTGGTTCATCTTTTTTTCATGACCCCTTTTGGCAACTAATTTACTGTAATGTGTATGCAGATGTGCATACAAACTGCAGTGGCCCCCTAAAATATTTGGACATTTATGTCATAACCATATGATTATATACTCATATTTGTTTGCAGATTCCACTTGTATTGATATTTTGTTATTAAATGCAATAACATTTAGAAATTTTAAAGTGTGACCTAAGTGTCCAAAGATATACACTATATTGCCAAAAGTATTCGCTCACCCATCCAAATAATTGAATTCAGGTGTTCCAATCACTTCCATGGCCACAGGTGTATAAAATGAAGCACCTAGGCATGCAGACTGCTTCTACAAACATTTGTGAAAGAATGGGCCGCTCTCAGGAGCTCAGTGAATTCCAGTGTGGTACTGTGATAGGATGCCACCTGTGCAACAAGTCCAGTCGTGAAATTTCCTCGCTACTAAATATTCCACAGTCAACTGTCAGTGGTATTATAACAAAGTGGAAGTGATTGGGAATGACAGCAACTCAGCCACGAAGTGGTAGGCCACGTAAAATGACAGAGCGGGGTCAGCGGATGCTGAGGCGCATAGTGCGCAGAGGTCGCCAACTTTCTGCAGAGTCAATCGCTACAGACCTCCAAAGTTCATGTGGCCTTCAGATTAGCTCAAGAACAGTGCGTAGAGAGCTTCATGGAATGGGTTTCCATGGCCGAGCAGCTGCATCCAAGCCATACATCACCAAGTGCAATGCAAAGCGTCGGATGCAGTGGTGTAAAGCACGCCGCCACTGGACTCTAGAGCAGTGGAGACGCGTTCTCTGGAGTGACGAATCACGCTTCTCCATCTGGCAATCTGATGGACGAGTCTGAGTTTGGCGGTTGCCAGGAGAACGGTACTTGTCTGACTGCATTGTGCCAACTGTGAAGTTTGGTGGAGGAGGGATTATGGTGTGGGGTTGTTTTTCAGGAACTGGGCTTGGCCCCTTAGTTCCAGTGAAAGGAACTCTGAATGCTTCAGCATACCAAGAGATTTTGGACAATTCCATGCTCCCAACTTTGTGGGAACAGTTTGGGGATGGCCCCTTCCTGTTCCAACATGACTGCACACCAGTGCACAAAGCAGGGTCCATAAAGACATGGATGAGCGAGTTTGGTGTGGAAGAACTTGACTGGCCTGCACAGAGTCCTGACCTCAACCCGATAGAGCACCTTTGGGATGAATTTGAGCGAAGACTGTGAGCCAGGCCTTCTCGTCCAACATCAGTGTCTGACCTCACAAATGCGCTTCTGGAAGAATGGTCAAAAATTCCCATAAACACACTCCTAAACCTTGTGGAAAGCCTTCCCAGAATAGTTGAAGCTGTTATAGCTGCAAAGGGTGGGCCAACGTCATATTAAACCCTATGGATTAAGAATGGGATGTCACTTAAGTTCATATGCGTCTAAAGGCAGGTGAGCGAATACTTTTGGCAATATAGTGTAGATGTATAAAGTATTAGAGATTGACCAATACATTTTTATGACCAAAAGAGTACCAATTAATTTAATGTTCAAGCATCTGATAACCTATAATCAGAACGTTTTTTAATTATTGTTCTATTCCTGCTTAATACTGCAATAATCATCAGATTACAACAATAACATTAATATGCATTATGACAATTATTTATGTTGACAAAGTCAGTTATGATAAAGTGGAATGTTTCCAAAAGGAGATCTGGAACAAGATTTGCCAACCTGGGCTCATAGAATCACATTTCTATACACCTAAATTTTACAAAAGGATTTTTACTTGCCTTGTTGTTCATGTCACAGCAGTTTCCTAAAATGAACACTATAGACGCTACAACAACAATTACTTTATTCAGTTTCACAAAAATCACAAGTATTATAATTTAATAAACACTTACCTTGTTCCTCACACAATGCAATCTTATGACATTCAAACACTTTTACTAAATTTTCATTAACAAGCTTGTTACGAGTGTGATCAAATTTGCACATTAGCTCAACTGATAGAGCATTGCACTTGTGATGCCAAGTGCCGTGGTACGAGTCCTGAAGAGCATGTGAGTTGACATGTGAGCCGAAAGTGTCATAGAAGCACCACAAAATGATGTGGTTTCAGCAATTGTGTTTTTCATCTCACATTTGCTTTTTATGATACTATCAGTTAGGTTTAGGCTTAATGTTTAGGGCAGGGAGGTATGTTTTGTTGATTTAAAACTCGATAGAGTATTAACTTTAAAAACCTCATCTATTTTGGAGAAAATCTAACTCGCTTTTAGTGCCACACAATGGACATTTCACCTGGGATCTGCTGTGATATGTTTAATGAACCACGTAATATCATTTTGCAAAAAGGTCAGCACAATCACAGTTTTCAAGAGATCATACCAGATTTAGCAATTTATCAGTAGATCCAATATTAAAGACAAGATAACCAATTTAGTAGAAAAGTGCAAATATCTTAAAAAAATAAATAAATAAACCGGTCAAACCAATTATCAGTATTTCTCTATATGTTGGTTAATTTAAACCATTAAAATCTCACCCGTTTGAGGATTGATCCCAGTTCCCACTCCATGAGTTTTGCCAAAAGACTCATCCTTCCCTTTAAAACGCAGCCAAACCCGCTAATCATGCGATCAGGCTGGAGCAGTGAGCCATGCATGCCTTTGCACATGGCAGGGCAAATTAGAGTGTCTCCAGCAGTCTGGATCTGTAATTCAGCAGCACCAGGCCTTCATCCGTCCCCTGAATTATAGCCCAGTGCTCCCCGCTGTGCATCCAGCTAGGCTCAGCCCTGCGGCGCTCACACACAGTGACTGCAGCCCGGAGAACAGCACAGAACGAGTATGCAGAGCACATGAGATCATTGAGAAACAACCCGTGATAAACACCTTTGCATTAACCATGTGACAATTGAGGCAAGATGGGCCATTAGGGTCACAGAAGTAGAGCAGGACAGGCATGGCTTGATGTTCGGCATGGTGTTGTTTGTGACTTCAAATGGGCACAAACAATCAGTTCCTGCATGCAGAGAGTGATGAGATTACAAAGCACTGTTTAAAATTAACCTTCAAAAAATCCAAATGAAAGTTTTGTGGCTTTTAGTCCATGCATGATATGCTAGATGTCAAAACAAATATTTAACAAATGTATACATTTCAGTTTGAAATGTATACACACACACACACACACACACACACACACACACAAACTCATTGGCTGAACTTGATTCAATCATGCACTGTGGTTCCTCATGTTTGAAATGAGTTTTCTTAACTTAAAATTACTATGTAATCTTAACTCAAAAACTTTGTGTTGAGGGGAACCTAACTGAATTGGATAAACCCAACAAAATTAGACATGTCAAAGTGACTCAAAATAATTTATTTTATGTACTAGCTAGTGACAGTGAATCTTAGCATGCTAAATACATTCTGATGTAAAGCAGTACAGAGTGCAGCTTGGTGACTATGCTACAGTTAGCATAGCAACCACTCAATGAAGAGAGCAATAAATAACATGTACCTCATGTACCTGTTCTCATCCTGAGAACAAGCTCCACTCTTCATCATAATGGTTACCCCCAAAACTCCAACATAACATAAACTTTTCTAAATCTTAACATAATAAAACATTAAAAACTAACAAGTGGGGGCCTGAGTAGCTCAGCAAGTAAAGACGCTGACTACCACACTTCGCAAGTTCGAATCCAGGGCGTGCTGAGTGACTCCAGTCAGGCTTCCTAAGCAACCAATTGGCCTGGTTTCTAGGGTGGTTAGACTCACGTTGGGTTAACCTCCTTATGGTCGCTATAATGTGTGGTTCTCGCTCTCGGTGGGGCTCATGGTGAGTTGTGCGTGGATGCCACAGAGAATGGTGTGAGCCTCCACACACGCTACGTCTCTGCGGTAACACACTCAACAAGCCACATGATAAAGATGTGTGGATTGACTGTCTCAGACGCGGAGGCAACTGAGATTCATCCTCCACCACCCGGATTGAGGCGAGTCATTATGCCACCACGAGGACTTAGAGAACATTGGGAATTTGGCACCCCAAATTGGGGAGAAAATGGGAGAACCCCCCCCCCCCCCCCAAAAAAAAAAACAAACAACTAACAAGTATCCCCCCTTTATCTTGCACAAAAACAGACAAAATGACACTTAATTTTAACATTTGCTCTCCCTATTGAGTCCCATACAAATCATGCTGGGATCTAGAAATCCCCTGCCCATTTTCAGTTAACCAAACAAAAAAATATGCATTTTGTCCAAACACAAATTCATTAAAGTAAACGTTTTTCATTGAAACAACTCAATAAATTTAAGTTCACTTGGTTACATGCTTTTTTTGAGTAATGTGAACAAGGGAGGATTCTGTAAACCTAACAATAGTGAAAGTGTTTTTTTTTTTTTTTTACTTTTTAATTTTAGACTAAAATGGACTAAAGTATTAATACTCCTGTTCACAGGAGCATATAAGCCTACATATTTTTGTCCAATAAAGTGCTCTCTTGAATCGGAATGTCACCTACTTGCATTGTTGGGCGTAGCACAATTACAAATTACTGTTAGTTACTGTAATCAATTTACGTTTTAGTCAAAAGTTGTGAAACAGATAACATTTTAAATTCTTGTAACCACATTACTTTGTAACCTGACATATATCCAGGTGCACAGAATAGTCAAGCACACTTCCCACAGGTTAAAGCAATGATTCAAATATCTGGATCACAGTAGTGGAGGGATGCTGGACAGTCCGAGAAGAGTGTTTGAGGTCTCAAAAGACAGCATAATGTTGTTGACTACCTTTTGCACCTTCAGACTGGGTGCACGTCTATGATGCCCTACTGTCTAGGTAGGTTTTCAAGTTATTGTACTGGCTTTGTTGTACTATAATCTCGCATATTACACTAGCACAATATATTTCATGTCTGGTGGCTAAAACCTTTGCACATTTTCTATTCAAACTAAATAAAATTAGTGTCTGATACTGTGCAAATATGACATTCAACAAATCACTTGCAGGGAAGTCTGTGGATGCTCTGACATGCTGCGGTTATGACATTTGCCCCACTAGTAATTCTAACGTTATAATGATGGATCAGTTCTGGTTCAGTGCTGGTTCAGTTTCTCAAGAACCTGTGTGTGTGTGTCTCAGCAGTGGGCGACTCATGAAGACTCAAAGCTTGTTTCTCTTCACTCCAGAAATCTGCTGAGGAGGCAGAGACTCACAGCAGATGGGTTGATATCAAGCCAACATAACATATTTCTCCAGGATTAATTGTCTGGCCCTGTGCTCTCTCTCTCTCTATCTCTCTCTTATTTTTTGAGCATTGAACATGATTACATTCTCTTTGCTGATGATCTAGCTGTCCATGACACTCTCATAGTCTTAAGAAAAGTCTGTTTTTAAAACTGATAGTTTTGACTTTAAATTCTGATTGGAGGTGTGTTATATACAGTAACTTCCCAGAACAATTGTTAATTACAATTATTAATAATTTAACTGTTTATTTCAGTCTTTTGTCATATCGCTGTTGCTAAATCATCACTACATTCAAGTACCTTAAAAACACTGCAGGTCTGGGTCCCCGTCAGGCTGTTTTAAATGAAAGCAATGAATTCAATGAGTTATGCGTTGCAGTGTTGTACCACAGGCAAGGAGTGTTCTTGGGCAATCTACTTCTCGCCACGCCTAAGGACTCGCCTACACTTGAATTTAGTGATGATTTTTTAAAGCATTTATAAATATCGGGTGGATGACATGTTGGAATTGCTACAGTGCTACTTTTGACAATCTATGTAACTTAATCGAATACATAGTCATAAACAGCAGTATTTAACTAAATATTTATTTAATTACCAAAAAATAGATGAATAAATAACATGCTGCACAAGGACATTGGCTGGGAACACTACTGTACGATGACTCAAATGAACTGGTACTTTAAAGGAATATTCCGGGTTTGATACAGAAAGCTACAAGTTAAGCTCAACTGACAGCATTTGTGGCATAATGTTGATTACCACAAAAAATAATTTTGACTCGTCCCTCTTTTTATTTACAAAAAGTGTGGTCACCAACAACTAGAACAGAAAAATGAAAAAAAAAAAAAAAGATATACTTTCAAACAACATCAATAATACACATACCCAACTAAACTACACATCCCTCTCCACAGCCACTCCCCGAGAACCCTCCAAAAAAGCCAAATAACCCCCTGGCGGATGGCAGCGGGTCCTCCATCCCCTGGAGGATGGTAATGGCTCCTCCATCTCCTGGTGGACGGCTGTGGGCTTGTCTGCCTCCCTGGCAGACGGCAGTGGCAAGTTCTCCCAGACAGTGTGCACTTCCTCCCTTCCTGGGTTTCGGCACCAGTGTAACAAGGATCGGGAAAGGAGGAAGCGGGAACCGGATTAACAATTAACAGGACTTCAATCAACACAAGCGCTGAACTGAAACATAACAATATAACACAGCTCCGTGTGTGTCTCTCTCTCTCTCTCTCTCTCTCTCTCTCTCTCTGGCATCCCTGGCTCCTCCTTTATCTCGCTCCTGCTGATTCGGCAACTCAGTGCTTGGCGTGCATCCTCGTGGCCCGGCCACGCCCTCCTCCTCATAACATCCAGATTTTTGCTTTTTTTTTTAAGAATAGGAGGGACGAGTCGAATGTATTTTTTTTTGGTACATTATGCCACAAATGCTGTCGATTGAGCTTCGCTTCTACTGAACCCAGAACATTTCTTTAAAAGAGCCGTTGGAACAAGAGGTCTGCACTCCTGCGGGACAACCGAGGGACCCGGCGCAACAGAGTGCGGCGGGTCAAGTTTTGATTGCTGAGTGCGGGTGTGGGCTGGAAGACACTGATGTGTGCATGGGGAGCAGGAGAAAGAAATGAATCTCAGGACTCCCGCAAAATATAAATATCTTAAAATAAAATAAAAGTTATTCAAATTTATGTTATGTTTTTAAGGTCAGAATGTTTTTCGTATTATTCGTCTATTGTGCAAGAGCAACAAAAAATAAACGATAAACAGGCACAGAGTTGGTGGCTAATTCATACAAATTCTTGCTTGTGCTCCATGCAGCAGAAACTGCCACTCTGAGGTCAAATGTCTGATTAATGCAACGTGTTTTTTTTTTTCTCTCTTTCCGGTTTTGTACAGGTGGGAATTGGAAATAATAGACTATGACACCGGAGCGGGCTGGAGTGGGACTGAAAAATCTGCATAGACCTCTACCTGCAGTATTTGGAGGGCGGGAGCGGGACAAAAATCAGTGCCGTGCAGACCTCTAGTTCGAATCAAGCGCTGCGTCCAAATATCCATAGTTCACTACTATATAGTATACCAAAAACAGTATGCCAATGGAGTAGTATGTCCGAATCCACAGTATTCATGAAGCAGTAAGCGAGAAGTACCCCAATGACCTACTATTTCCGGTGAGATTCTGAAGTGCGGATCGACTGGACACTTAACAATCCCATAATCCCTCGGGAGCTGAGGCGACATCATGTTCAAAACACTGGATTTAAAAGAACGGCGATGAACTGCGAGTCGGATGGCTCTTCTCAACTCGTGGTTGTTGTTCTTACGTCATATAGTCGGGTCACAAGACAAAGCCAATGTCCCTGGATGAAGTATGTCCAAAATCTATTCATACTACTAACATGCATACCTAAAATAATGTACTGTTTTGATGGCAGATAAGTGTGTCCTTCATAACATTCAGTGCATACTGTGACAGTACGCGGTTTCGGATGCAGCAAAGGTCTCGGTAATGCTGTTAACCACTATGCAAGCCACACGATTGCTCTGTTCAGATGGCAAAACGCTCAAGATGGATTTATTTTATTTGGCCTCTTCATTGTGGCCTTTATGTATGGTTATATGTGATTACTAAGCCGCAAAATTATGTGAACCCCAGAGCGAACAGGTGACGCGTTGTTCTGTTTATGCGCAGGGCTCATGGTACTTTGCTTTCTCCCATTCATGCAATTACAAACATTTAAGGGCACTTAAAGTTATTATACAAAAATAAAAATGCAACACAATATTACAGAAATGTTGTGGAGTTTCACCAGCATTTTGTAATAAGGAACTTGGTAAACTGTCAAATACACTGACACTGCACTAAGTTCTGCCAAAATAAAAGCTCCAGGTGAAGGTTAATCAAATATGACAGAAATATATTACTATTATTAAAATATATATACAGTATATATATATATATATATATATATATATAAATCCTAAAAAAATTATAATTTAATATAATATTATAAGAACAAACTTTACTGGCCAATAATTAATAATATTCAACTGGGTTGTGTGAAGTGAGTGAATTTGTAGCTTCTGCACACCCTGTTTTTTTGTAAAAATAGATGTAGGTAAATAATGCTTTTTTATGACTGTTTTGTTGTATTGTAGGGATGTCCTTATACCGAGTCCAATACCTGTTTTATCTTTTTTATTTTATCATCAAAATGGTGTTTAAATAAATGAATAAATTTAAAAAATATTCAAATGAAAATATAACAATTAAATTTCAACATAATATTGTATTATTTTTATCAGATAAAGTGCTTATATACAGAAACTCACAGCACAATCCAAAATACAACATTGGAGTTATATTTTGTCAAATAAAGTGCTGCATAACAGAGCATCACAGATGTTAGATACTGCTGAAGTGTAATACAATTACTACTGATTTATTATTAGTAGTAGTAGTAGTATTTCAGTGAATATTGCATAACTTTTGTAACGATTGGCTGCTGGCGCTGACAATGATAAAGACGATGACGATGAAATGAAGAACCCAAGTGCAATTTATTTATAAATGTGAAATCCAAAAACCCTAACCATAAACATAAACTAAACAAAACATAAACATGAACATGAACTTGAATATAAGCTTGACTTAACATAAACTTGACCTGACATGAACAACGTTACATCAACAATACCTGACAAGGGACAATGGAAAACAAGAGGACTTAAATACTAGACATGGAAGAACACATGACAAAGATGACCAATGAACAGAACTGATAACAAGATAACAAGACAATGAACCAATGAAAACAAGACACATGAACATGGAGGGAAAACAGGACATCATATGACTAGGGAGCACATGACATGAAACAGGAACTAACTTTCAAAATAAAAGACATGAAAAACATGAATCAACAAAATACACATGACATATCCCCCCACTAAGGGGCGGCTCCCGACGCCCCAACACATGAACAAAACACATAAAATATGACATAATATTCAAAGTTCAATAGGGAGCTGGGGGGTGGTCTTGAGGCATGGCTTGGCAGGGCATGGAGCATGGGATCAGGGCGGAGCTTATTGGGGGTGGAGCCATGATAGGCTCGAGGGGCGGAGCCATGGAGAACTGGATACCCAGAGAGTATCCGAAGACTCGAAGGGCTAGGGTGGAGCCGGAGGTAGGGAGGACCAAGGCAGCACCGGAGGCTCGGAGGAACAAGGTGGAGCTGGGGGATTGGAAGACTGAGGCGGAGCCGGTGGGACTGAGGACCAAGGTGGAGCCATAGGGAAGGAGTGTACCCAGTGGAGCTGATGGATCGGAGGGACGAGGCACAGCCAGAGGATCGGAGAGCCAAGGCGGAGCCAGGTGACCGACAGACCAAGGAGGAGCCGGAGGGGCGAGGGACCCCAGCAAAGCCGACAGGCTGAAGGACCGCAGTGGAGCTGAGGGAACACAGAGCTGAGGCAATGTTGAGGGACCGACAGGCCAAGGCGGATTCCAGGGCTTGGAGGGTCCAGGTGGGGTCAGAGGGTTGAAAGTTCCCCTTGCCTGCTCAGGAGAACTAAGGGTGGGTACAAGGGTGGGAACCATCTCCAGGTCCAACTGTTCAGATGTGGCCATGGCATGGCGTGGAACAGACTCAGGCGTGGCTGTGATGTGGCATGGAGCAGGCTCAGGCGTGGCTGTGACATGGCATGGAGCAGGCTCAGGCGTGGCTGTGACATGGTATGGAGCAGGCTGAGGTGTTGCTGTGACAAAAGATGGTGCTAGATCAGTGACTATGATGAGGAACTATGGCTTGGAGGCCCTGACGTGAAACTCTGGCTCGGCGGCCATGACGTGGAACTCTGGCTCGGCGGCCATGTCGTGGAACTCTGGAACTCTAAACTACATTTTGTTTATTTCAGTTGTCAGTTGAGGGCGCTATTTTGTTGCTGTTGTTTTTCACAACTACATCTGCTCAGTTTTGGTCTCAATAAAGCTCAGTTGGTATCTTTAGAGTGCAGGTTTTGGATAATCCAACAGCTCAGCTTGTGGAAATTCTAGAATGGTAAAAATTGCTTTCAGCACCAAGTACTCAGCTAATGCCTCCTTTTATTCACCTGTGGATTTTTATGATTTGCTTTACTCCATATGGTTAGTGATTGTAGCACACATTTGTCATCATTTAAATGCCCCTCTGTATTTCACCTGTACTTTCTCAGTACTTTTTCCAGACCAAAGAACAGGTTGCAGGAACAAATTAGCAGAATGCCTTGGACTTAATCATCAAACGATGACAAGCAAAACACAGAATAAAGACTTTTCTTATTGAGTTTTCTTCTCAAATCATATCTGTGACGAGGAAGAGGGTGTGGCCGGGCCGTGAGGGGGATAAAGATGAGCCAGAGGGTGCCCATTCAAGAGAGAGAGACACTGTGTGTGTGCGTCTATGTATTTTATGTTATGTTCAGTTCTTTTATGTCATTAAAGATATGTTGACTGTTCTGCCGATTCCCGCCTCCTCCTTGCCCATCCTAAACCCTTTACAGTATCTTATTGTTTTTTGTTGTCCATATGGAACACAGCAGAGCTAGCAGTGACAGAGTTTTTGTCATTTCAGGTCTGTCAAGGCATTTGAACATCCAAAAGCAAGCATATTTTTCAATATACAAAAAAATAAACCTTTGATAAATGTGTAACAGTAATTAAAAACACTTGTCGAACTTTATGGTAGATTTCCAACTGGCTTAGAATGCAAATATTTAGCATTAACTGGAAATAACATGTTTGGCTTTCGACAAAGCCTTTTGTGACAGCAGAGCACCGGGGTGAAAGTTAGATCCTTTACAGTGCAGCAAATACATTTGTTATTACCAAACATACTTGTTATTGGTTAGTGTTGTTATTGCATTTGAGGGAGCATGGCTCGAGAGCCGTATTGAATGGAGCACGCTGCAGTTAAGTAACAAAGCAAGGGAAGGAAACACACTGACACACATGGTTGTTTTTGCAGCACTACGAGGTGTTGTTTTGAATCCTTTGCTACCCATGTGGCACATTGAAGTGTGAGGAGAGGGTTCAGGTATCGCCATGTGTTCCCGATTAATACAAAAACAAACACTGGAGGTCAGCGGACAGAACAGACGACGTTACACTCATTAATATGTGCATGACTGTTGACTGGTCTCATAGACTGATGGATGCGTATAACCATGGACTCTGCCATTGATACAGATTAACAGGTGTGTTGGTAGATGATAACAAACATCAGTGGTAAAAACTGGCAATGTGTCCAGATGGGAAATTAATATTTGCGTCATCAGCTTTGATTGTTTAATGTACAATTACTACTGTTTATTTGAGATCCATATATTTGATTTTGATTACTTTTTCAAGAGATCTGTTTCTTTCCACTGCTGCATATTTTTGGTTTTCTTCCCTTTTTTGGAAGAAAAGAGACACTTGTCTTTGTGTGTGTGTGTGTGTGTGTGTGTGTAGATGTATTAATTTATTCAAAATAACATTAAAGCTCCTGCACACTACTTAAGCTTGCAAAAACAAAATTTATTGCAACATTTCCAACATGATCACTTGGGAAATCAATGTGTTGATTCCGAATATTCATGTCCCCTGAAATCACCCCCAATCTCCCAAATTACTGACAAGTGTTATCCCCAAATAGATATTTTTGCTCTCTCTGTGGCGCTACTGATTAATGCATTGCGCGAGCAATCTCTAGTCCCAATGAAACCAGGAAGTAATCACGTTCACATGAACAATGGTGAGAGCAGAGGTTACATTTTCATTCTAAAATTAAATTTTTATTTCACTGACAGTTAGTCTTAGGGTTTGGGTAAGGGGCTACAGTTAATAAAATATGCATTCCTGTTGACTGTATTACATCATTTATAATTAAAAATGCAACTCGCTTTTGGAGCCACCCTGTGGACAGTTCACTCATAAACTGGGGCACCCACTTGCCCGTACTTTCAATAACACTTCCAGCTTCCACCACTGGGGGTGGGGGGGGGGGGGCAGTTATTTTAATTTCGATAAGCGCAGACCAATTTCAGAGAGAAACTTTTGACCTACTGTTGCCGAATTAACAGTGTGATCAGTCTGAAGTTTTCATCACGCAACCTTCATCAGGAGTTCGTTTTAAGGATATACCAGCAACCAGTGGCGGACTGGGCATTGGGAGAACCGGTGGGCATTGGGACTTTTCCCGGTGGGCCGGCTATGAAATGGGGTCGCATGGGCCGCTGCGTTATGCAGAACGCGCCACAAAACGGCGCCGCGATATGCAGAAAAGGACAGCAAAATCAATCAAAATAAAAATCAATCACTAGTGTTGCAGTTTTGCTCGAACAGTTGTCTGCCAAGTTAGCTTGTCAGTGTGGTATAACCACATTATACCAGCATGGTATAACCACACAGTATTGCTGAAATTAAATTAAACACCTATTTTACTCAGTGTTTATTAGAAATTCACAAAAATATTTGAAAATAGAAAATGTGTATTATCCATTTATAAGGCTATTGATAGATTTTAGAACTGATAAAAGCTAACACTCCTGTTAATCGGTCAAGCAATACAATAATCTCAACATGGCCCTATATAGGCTGATTTTTTTTTGGCCTAGCCAATATATTGGATTATCACTAATCCATACTCTCACGTTGACAGTTTGATATGATATGAATGAAATCTAACAATTAAAGGAACAGTTCACCCAAACATGATAATTCTCTCATCATTTACTCACCCTGATGTCGTCGCAAACTTGTGTGACTTTCTTTCTTCTGTGGAAAACAAACGCAGATATTTTGATGGATATATGATGTGAATATATCAATATAAGTCAATGAGGTCCAAAATTTTTTGGTCTGTTTCTCATCCACAGTGATCGTATCACTATGCTGCCTTTATGTCCTTTTTGCAGCTTGAATGTTTTAACCCACACTGACTTTAACATTATTTAGATATATTTACATCATACATGAAAAAATATTTCAGCAGAAGAAAGAAAATCACACAAGTTTGAGACGGCATGAGGGTGAGTAAATGATGAGGGAATGAACTACACCCTTGTAGCAGAATATCAATAAAGTGCAAAAATGTTATAAAACGATGGCAAGAAGTGTGTCAAACAGATGCACATGATGACTCACGCCACCTCAAAAGGCATGCCAATATGGGCAGTGTGCGTGCTCCAATGTGTTTTGCTCAAAAATAGAGGGAACATAGTCATAAGACTGGCACTGGGTACCAGCACAGCACCACCCATGAGTGCCGTTCCTCCCTCACGTATAATCATCAGAGCACGCTGATTAGTTATTGTCACTCATGCAGAACACACTTCCTCCTCTTGCTCATAATTGTGTGCAGTTCGCCGGCGTATTAAAATGCAATCCTGAAGTGACAATTACTGCCTGTGCTGGACAGAAACAGCTCAAGATTGGATACAGTTTGAGATATTTGGTCGTTTTTGTTTGGATTTTTATACCGTGTATTTGTTTTTGTGCACACAAAGGCATTGACATTCATATCTACAGTGTGATCCAAAAGTCTGAGACCTTTAGTGTAAATGCCTATTTTGCATTTTTCAAATTTGATGCAACATAATTCTTGCATAACAATTTGAGTGAAAAGTTGAACTGTACATACAATTAACACAAATTTCAGAATTCCATAATGACAGCATGCACTCGAGCTGACATGGACTCTTATATCGCTATATAGGGGATTCCATACCAAACAGGGGAGTTGTCGTGATTGGAGAAAGGTGTCTTAGGTTGTTCCTGGCAGAGTACTCAGTCTTACAAGCTCCATATGGTTAGGATTAGGGTGAGGGCAGGGTTATGGCATCTGCTGTCTGCCAGTAACAAATAGAGGCACCTTTTTACAATGGGTGTTTGTTCTCTGTACAGCTGTGTGCGTGTTGCCTATACAGCTGGAGTTTCACTTACTGCCCCCTGCTGAAAACAGGTGGTACCTCAAGCTTGAATTGCTCTGATGGTAGGAATATTCCTTATATTCTTTTTTTACAAGTTCTTTTTTCTATAAATAATGGCACTGAATTAACGCGCTAAATCGAAAGCTTTAATAATAATACAATTATATTATAATATCGGAGTGACTATTTGCACCCCGATGTAAATAGCATCTGCCACACAGTGCAGCTATTTGTACTCCAGTAGTCTGGTGAAACCACAGAAATATTCAACATACTAGATAACAGGTGTCGCTGCTGTGGCGTACGATATAAAGACGGTGTGAATGTGTTGTGTCGTCTTAGCAACCCTGGTTCAATTCTACCTTTTATTCCACTTTTTTTCCAACCGATTTCCTGTTTCCACTCTTAATATTTCCTTTAATACTACTAAAATAATAGATAAAAATGAATATAAATGTTGATTTCATTACAGTGATTAGGTCACAGTGAATGTTGGTGAGTGCAGAGAAGAGTTTGATCTGGAGGTGGGGTCTGTTGATCGCACTCGGTCCCATGGCTCAGCATCGCTTGTGTATAGATTGCATCACTGTATTACTATAGCCTAGTAATATTGTAGTAACCAGATTGGTTTTGGCAGAAACTATAGTTTTAATGCAATTAACCATAGTGTTACTGTACTAATATGGTGGTAATCTAGTAACCATGGTTAATTTTGTGGTTACTGTAAATTTACAGCAAAATACCATGGTGAAACCATGATTACTGTAGTAAAACCAAGGTTATTTTTTCTAAGGGAAGGTTCAGGTTAGGTTTAGGGGTAGGGGTTAATGTAGTGTGTCTTTGGGACTCTAAATAAACACAATAAACACACTGCAGTGATGCCCATTTACTGTATGTAAGTATTTAAATATGGATGCAAATAGGATTTGACACAATTTGCACCAGGGTGCCATTAGTATCTAACATTATTTGCACCAGAGTTGGAGTGCAAATAATATCTGCCATTATTTGCACTGGGGTGTAAATAGCATATACCATTATTTGCACCAGGGTGCAAATAGCATCTGCCAAATAATATTAATGGAAGATTTTCTGAGTCTCCACTGGATTCACAAAACTCATTTTAGTTATCTTTATAGTTTTCCCCAGATATGTTTAGCTGGAAAACAATGTGTATCAGAGCCTGTGACTGGTTGACACCCTCCAGTCAATGAGCTTCAATCATAACACCAACATTAAATGTGAAACATTTTGCTAAAACGAATTGCTAATTAATATCTTCTGAAACTCTTTTCCCATGCGTTGAAATATAACTACAGTGGTACAGATCAGCCACCTGTACACTATTTTGTGATTGTTGTTTTTGCTCATTATCAGAGTGGTGTCCAATATCTTTCACTTCCCCAGTATAAACTCTGTGAACTTCTTTGGAAATGGTCTTTCTTAGATAATGCAGAAATGCTGCATCATTTCAGAGTGATGAAAGTGCGAGCACATGCAACAGTGTGATTCCTAACGCTTAGCATCTCTAAAAATGATTCACATATCTTCGTGACCTATTTTATTGTACCTTATTTTCTTGTTTTAAAAAGTGGGACAAATGATTAAAAGAAAGCTGTTGTTAGTTTTGTTGAAGTTTTTGTGTAACATGAGGTGCTGACTGGAAATTTGACGGGAGTCTCCTAACCACAGAGTCTTAAAAAGAGGAAACTTATGACATTCGTGCAGCGGCACTTCAAAAATACCATGTTATGATGAGCCATGAGACTCTGCACGGCCTGCAACAACTTCCCGAAAGAGAACCGGAGACTCGTGCCACACCACGACCAACACATGGGACTTGAAGGAGTCAGGTAAATGGGAACTGTGAGAAAGTGTTGTTCTAAAAGTCCCACACCAAAGATGTTTTGTGGTCCAAATATGCATGTAATACTTCCCTGCTACACAGTACACAGAATACAGTAAATCAAATGAGTAGGGTGTCAAAAAACTTGCTATTCATGATACAGTAGGCGAAAAATACCCGGATGACCTACTGCATCTGCTGAGATTCTGAAGTGTCTATCCACTGGACACTATTCTTATATGTGGAAATATGGGGTTTATGAACATACACAAATTCATAGGATGTTTCTGTGTAAATGTTTAGGCAACCTGTATGAATGGTTGTATAATTGAATACTTGCTATAAAAAAAATAATAAATAAAAATAAAACAATTGTTTTTTACCAATCAAAATGTTCTACCAATTGCATACATTTTACCTGTATGATTTAAACAGCCCTGAAAATCTTTTTGATGAAATGGGCCACTTTCATAGTATGAAACCTGTATGAGATACATATACAGAACAAGTACAAATCTACTTCATTTGGGCAATAGTGTTAAATACATGGGGATTTTGCCATTTTGACTAATGTCATCTTGATTTATAGCGTACTTTCTGAGATTGAGGACCAGAGGGATTAAATGTTTCTCTGACTGTTGGAAAAATTACTTTTTATTGGAATATTTGTTGCTTTAAAGCATGACATGAGACTGAGGTAATGAAAGACAGTTCAGACCACACAGTAAGCTCAGTCGAGCACTGCTGAATTGGTGGGTAGCTTTTGTGATGTGTGATATTAAGGTCCCTCATTCTGTTTAGCTCTCGCTTTGTATAATTGCAAACAGCCAAATATTCCCCCTCAGGTGCAAGAAAGCGTGGTAGGCTATTTGGACGAGTTTGCTGCTAAGCTGCTTTCTCAACACCTTTTAAAGGAATAGCTTAACACCCGAAAATGAAAATTCTGCCATAATGCACTCACTCTCATGTCATTCCAAACCTGTATCATATTCAATCTTCTGTGGAACACAAAAGGAGATATTTTGCAGAATGTCCATGCTCTTCCTTTCAATAAAATGAAAGTGGTGATGAACGTATGGACTAGGGATGGGCATTATCGAGTAATTTGTTGTCGAGTACTCTAACCCACAAAAAAACGTATCGATTAATCGTAATTTAAAATGTAAGTTAAAAATAACAAGTACATACGTGAAATTTATATTTTGTTTTATTCACAACTTACTAAGAGCAGTTTTAAAATTAGCTAACTTCAACAAACTATGTTTTTGGAAAACATAGTAGTCAATTAATCGATTACTCATGCAATTCACTAGTATGGACACGGCGCACATGTGAGCTCCAGTTTCCGGGTGAAATGTCCACATCGTGACACCATAAGCGAGTTTTATTTGTATTTTTAAATGATGTAAAACAGTCAAAAGGAGTGCATATTTTAATAACCATACCCCCTAACCCAAACACAACCCCAAACCTGACCGTCAGTGGGGTAAAAATATAATTTTAGAGCGAAAATGCAACCCCCCGAAATGCGTTCGCCATTTATTATGTGAACGTGATTACTTCCTGGTTTCCATGGGACCAGAACTCGCATCTTGAAGGTTCCTCGCAGAACACACAAGTAGCGCCAAAGAAAAAGGTGATCGCTGCAAAAATGTCTGATACAGCTTGCTCTGGTCAGTTATTCTGCAGAACGGGGTCAATTTGGGGCTACATGAACATTCGGAAGCAAGATGTCGATTTTCTGTTTTATCGTGTTGGCTTTTTAGTGGATAACAATGCAAATTTTGGTCTGTTCTTCAAGGATTGGAATAAAGCGTACAAATCAGATGTGCACAAGCCATATGAAATACTTTTATGGTACTTTTATTGTCGTTTTTGAAGCTCGGCAATGTAATTCACCATCTATTTTCATTGTATTGAAAAGAGCAGCTCAGACATTCTGCTAAATATCTCCTTTTGCATACTACAGAATAAATATGGATTGAAACGCAATGAGGATGAGTAAACGATGAAAGAATTTAAATTTCTGGGTGAACTATACCTTTAACAACAGCAGAAAGGACAACAAAAACTGAATTCTAGGTGAATACGTTAGCTAATCAGAAATCGCGGGGTCTTCAGAGTACTAAAGTATTTGAAATATGCCATTATCCAAAAGTCAGAATTTTTAACATTTGTTATTTCCGATCCTCTGTAGTGTCACTCGAGTGGTCTAGCACAGTTCGTTCCCACTCTGCCGGGCGGTCTTCACACCAATGGGGAGTCAACTGAGGACGGCAGTCCGAGATGCCTCATCTCTCTTCACACGAGCGTTCGCTACATCTGCTTCTCTTTTTTTTCTCGTCCCTTTCTCCTTCCAAGTGGGTTGATGAATGTGCCGGTTACATTTAATCTTGGCAGAGCTCATGTAATTTAGGGTCTGAATGCTTTTTCAGAGCCCGTAAACTCGCTCCATATGGAGGGCCGGAGTGAGACACTTAAACGTTGTTTCTCCAGTCACCAGACTAAATTCCACATAAAAACTGCCATCATATATACCACACTACTATACCATCAGGCAGCTTCTAAGATGACAACACAAATGATATGGTGATTTTATTTCATGGTGGCTGTGGAGGCATTTTCTACATCTGAATGGGATTTTAATTTGGGAATAATCCACCCAAAAATGAAAAATCTGTTCTCATTTACTCACTCACATGTCATTCCAAACCTGTATGACTTTCTTTCTTAGAAAACAAAATGTGTATTTTTTAAGAATATCCTGGTCACTCTTTACTATGTAATGAAAGTGAATAAGGCCTGGGGCTGTTTTTGCTGTAAAAAAAAAAAAAAAAAAAAACATAAAAGTGGTACATATGACTGTTGTGCTTTATTTCAAATCTTCTGAAGTCTAAAGTACAGTAGCTTTCTGAGGAACAGAACAATATTTAAGTCATTATTCACAGATAATCTTTCTCTCCAATGATCTGTTAACTGCTGCAACCGGATCATTTAGTGAATGGGTTATATATATATATATATATATATATATATATATATATATATATATATATATATATATATATATACACTGTATATATACTGTATCGGAGTGCCTATTTGCACTAGGTGTAAACAGCACCTGCCACAAGTGTGGATATCGAAGACAAACTATGCCTCTTGTGTTGCTGCAGTGGTGTGGGGTGTAATGATGGTGTGGATGTGCTTGTATGTGCTTCGATTATGCCCTTTGCCCAACTTTTTCCCATTCTGTTTACTGTCTCCACTCTTAATATTTCCTTTAATACTACTTATAGTAGGTTGATTTCCTCACGGTGATTTGGTCACGGTGATGGTCAGTGAGATGAGAGAAAGGTTTGATCAGGGTAAAATTAACCATTACTATTGTAATATTGCAGTAGTCATGTTTTTTGGTGAAAGCCATAGTTTTAACCATGGTGTTACTACAGTAATATGTAATATGGTGTTAATATAGTAAACAGGTTTAATTTTGTGGTTACTATGATTTTACTACAAAATACCATGGTGATCCTGTGGTTACTGTAGTAAAACCATAGTTAATTTTTATAAAGTATGGTTAGGTTTAGGGGTAGTGTAACCCAAGTGGGGTTGGTGTAGGTTGTCTTGTGGGACACTAAATAAACACAACAAACACACTATAGTGATGCCCATATACTGTATATTAGTATTTAATTAAGGGTGAAAATGGTATCTGCCACCATTTATTTTATATATATATATATATATATATATATATATATATATATATATATATATATATATATATATATATATATATATACAGTATACACGCTATAACACATGAGCCATATGGACCACTTTTATGGTGCTATTTTTTTTGTGATTTTGGAGCTTGACAGTCCCAGTTTTCATTTACTTACACTGTATGGAAAGTGGCTAGAATATTTTTCAGAAACTGTTAATTTTTTCTGTATCTGCGGAAGAAAGAGAGTCATACAGGGTTGGCATGACATTACAGTGAGAAAATAATGACTAAATGTTCATTTTTGACTGATCTATCCCTTTAATATAAGTAAGATTTTCCAAGCTTTTCATGTTGCCTAAGATACTGTATAGTTAAACGTGAAATTAAATTGAAAAGTATAGAAGTAAAATGCTCTTCTGTGTTCTGAGTTATGAATCCAATTGTAATTTGTTATCATCAACACCATGGGAAGACTGGGGAACATCAAGGGGATTAGACTTACATTTTTGGCAAAGTCATTATTTACTTCTTTTTCTTTTTTTTCTTTGGCCTTTTTGCTGCCATTAATCAGAGTGCAGTGGAGGCAGATGGAACAAATACCATACAATCCCATTCAAGCTTAATTCAAACTTGTGTTGCCCAGTGTTGCTCTAATATTATTGTTCACTTCTTACCAAATCGGGGGTTTTTTTTCTTTTTTTTTCTGATCTTAGAGCTGGTGGTTAGCAGGGTGTTGCTCTGCAGTTGCTAGTGTGTAAGTCTGATTGCTTAGAAAAGTAAAAGCACACCTCAACTCAACAATCTACATGATTTTAAGTATTATTCATGGCTGTAGCATGGTGTGGGACGAGTTATGCACGGAAGTTTAATACTTACAATTATGGGGTTTGTTCAAAACCCTAACCCTAAAATTATGTGACTGTGGTGACATTTTTGCAAAATTATATTATATGGTTCCTTCCACATATCGCAGCAGTTCCGAGGTGAAATGTCCACTGTGTGGCGCTAAAAGAAAGTTCTCCCAAACAGATGAGGTTTTCAAGATTTAAATCAACAAAACCTACCTACCTCCATACCCTAAACCTTAAACCTAAACCTAACCGATAGTGTCAGAAAAGCAATTATGAAATGAAAAATGCAATTGCTGAAAAAACCATATGATTTGTGGTGCTTCTATGACACTTTCGGCTCACATGTCAACTCCTCATTGCTGTTTTAGCGCCTCTAGTGTTCACGCCACGGTACATACAATGAGCCAGGAAAAAATCAAGGTATAATTATGGGTTTCTATGAGACCAGGTTAATAGTAAGAGTAATGCTTTGCTCTTTAAATAAGGTGTCTGTGGTATTTTTCTTTGCTTCAAATGTTTTTTTTTTTTTTTTTTTTAAATGTCTGATTTAATAAAAAGAATTAGGAGGTGCCAAAAGATGAAATCCTCATTTATTCACTCAATAATACACAGGAGGCGGATGAAGAGAACCTAAAAATCCACTTTTAAATAACCCTAGACTGTACTAGCGTCATATCTGTGTGTCCTCATGTAACCCTCTGCCTGCCTGTCATGCCTTGTGCCCTCTGTAATATAAGGGCCATATATGCAGTTGGCTGCCATCCACACGATCTTACGCACACACACGGAGAACTCACACGCACCGAATTCCACAGGAGTCTACTCATGAGAGGCCATCAAGGGGGTGGTGTCCCCTCCTCCTCCCCACACTTCCTCTCTGTCAGCACATGCCATTTAAAAGGAACTCTGGACCACACTGAGCAAAGAAGTGAAGGGGGGTGGAACTCAGGAGAGTTGTGAGAAAAAGTGGAGAATGCCAGTTTGTTTCCCCCAAAACCCAAGAATGTTTCCCCCCAAAACCCTAAGCAAATATTTGGGTGACCAATTTAGAGCCACTTCTGGTATTTAAACATTCTTTTGTAGGATCTAAAGAGATGCACTGGGGTCCAAAATCTGAGATCAAATAGAATATATATATATATATATATATATATATATATATATATATATATATATATATATATATACATATATACATATTTCCATTTAAATAATTTTTTTTTTTTTTATAAAGTAGAACAAGAAAAGTTTCAAGGATTTCGAGGTCACTGATTACATGAAAGCAAATTTGTGACATTGACCAAGTTAATTTCTGTGCACAAAGATCAGACTTTCTTGCTTCAGTTGAAGCATACTGTATAAATTGCATTGTATTTCATTTTCATAACAAATCATGCTGTGATAACATGGATCATCAGATTTTGCATAAACTTTTGTAGTCCATGCCAGCTTGATCTAGCAAATACTAACAAATTATTATATTCATGTACATTTTGCAATAAAACTTTTTGATAAATAAAACTTTACACTAGGTTGTATACATAATACATAATATTAAATGGAGAGTTCACCCAAAAATGTAAATTATCTCATAATTTACTCCTCACCCTCATGCCATCCCAGACAGGGCTGGCCCATTGGTTTGTGGGGCCCTAGGCGAAATGAATAAATTACGCAGATCAGAGTATACTGCTTAGCTTTACTTCTTGCTGATTTTAGATACTGCTGTTATTTGTTTTTGTTGTCACTTTCAGTTATTTGTCTTTTTATGATTATTCAGAGCTTATTTTATAAATAATATGATGTTTTTAGTTTTCACCATCATTGTGATTTGTATGTTAAATGTTCAGGTCCACGCGCATTGCAGTTATCAGCCTATAAGCATTTTGGAAACTATTGGACTGCGGAGAATTTCAAATTAAAATTCATCAATGTTTTAAATTCTGTGACTTGTTCATATGCTTTGCACATGTTCGCAGGCCCCATCAGACATGTTAGGGCCCCAGGCGGTCACCTGTATTGCCTGTCATCCTCATGCCATCCCAGATGTGTATGACTTTCTTTCTTCAGCCGAACACAAACGAATATTTTTTTTTTTTTAAATATCTCAGCTGTGTAGGTCCATACAATGCAAGTGAATGGTGATCAGACATTTGTAGCTCCAAAAATCACATAAACGAAACATAAAAGTAATCCATATGACTCCAGTGTTTTAATCCATATCTTCAGAAGCGATATAAGAGGAGTGGGTGGAGCTACAAAGGTCTGATCACCATTCACTTGAATTGTATAGACCTACAGAGCTGAGATATTCTTCTGAAAATCTTTGTTTGTGTTCGGCTGAAGAAAGAAAGTCATACACATCTGGGATGGCATGAAGATGAGTAAATGATGAGAAAATTTTCATTTTTGGGTGAACTATCTCTTTAACAATATTTTACAACAATTTACAGCATTTATTGGTTAATGTTAATTTCTACACATACAAACTGTATATATTTTTAACATTAAAACAATGAACAATAGTATATTTATAAATTAATATTAACCAAGATTAATAGGCAATAATTTATTCATTGTTCAATGTAAGTTCATGTAAGTTTATAATGCATTAATTAACGTTAACATATACAACTTTTAATGAAACTGAAATGGGTAACACTTTATAATAACTATATGGTACAAACTATTATAACGCATTTGCTTATATTTAATTAATCATTTATTGCTCTTAAATTATAAATACATGAATAAACTACATTAAAATAGTTATTATTATTTTTGTATTCACAGTAGCTTATTATTGCTTAATTAGTTCATATGTAAGCAGTTTGATAGAGGTTTTTCATCCCTAGTAAACAAATGATAAAATAATTAACTGATGTATAGTAGTTGATGCAAACCAGTCCTAAAGAAGTATTTATTACAACATTAAGAAGGCATGAATTTATAGTTAATAAAGAAATTATACATGCCTATGTAATTAATTGGATATACATTTATACTTAATGCGTGTATTACTGTTTTAGAAACACTTAGCAATTAACGCTGCATAATAAAGGTTGTAATAATCACTGACTAATTCGTAGCGAAGCATTTTGCGTAACTTAATCTAAAGTGAGAACTATATATACCTAATTGTGTAAATGGCTTAATGTAATAGTATATGTTGAAATAAAAATGAACCAAGATTAATAAATGCCGTAAAAGTACTGTTCATTGCTTGTTCATGTCAGTGAATACAAACCATATTGTAAAATGACACCATTTATTAATCTTTGTTAATGTTAATTCATAAAAATACAATTGTTCATTGTAAGTTCATGTTAGTTTATAATGCACTAACTAATGTTAACAGATACAACTTTTAATAAAAAAAAAGTAACAGTATGTGTTTAAACTAATATTAACCAAGATTTAAAAAATGCTAAATGTATTGTTAATTGTTAATCACATATAATAATGTTGTTAACTAATTTTAGCAAATAAACACTAATTGTAAATTAGTAAAAAAGTGACACCATTTAATAATCTTCGTTAATGTTAATTTATTAAAATACAACTGTTTATTGTATGTTAATGTTAGTTTATAATGCTTGACCAATGTTAACATATACAACTTTTAGTGAAAAGCTGTAGTAGTATCTGTTGATATTACCATTAACCAAGAATAAGAGCTGTAAAAGTATTGTTCATTGTTAGTCCATTTTAACTAAAGTCAACAAATACAACCTTATAACCTTCAAGTGTTACCGATTAATATGCTGTATATACAGTAATTATTGTTTATTGTACATCGTGATACCTAATGCATTAATTAATGTTAATGTGTACAAGGGCGTAGCAGTTGCAGGGGACGTGGGGGACACGTACCCCGTACTTTCCCTAAGTTAAACCTATACCGAGTTCAAATGGTGGATTTGTATACAGTATTCTTTACATTTTGTTACACTGGGCTGATTGAGCGACCATCCAGCCAATCACAGGTGAGTTTCATGAGCCAAAACAACCCTGACATAATAGGCTTTCAGTCAGTCTAATCAACGCGGCTCCGTTCATTTCTACAAAGTTGCTTTAAAAAATGCTCATTTATCCATGTTTTTATCGGCATTGATGTTGATTTAAATTAATAATCTAGAGATGTGGAACACACAAACGAGAATTATTTATCGGCATATCATTCTTGATTGGCAGCATTACTGTATGTGAAATGCACTGCAGAAAAACAAAAACAAAGTTCAATCCTGCTTTTAAGCACACATTGTAAGTGGAGTTTATTTCAGCACCTGAGTCTTCATTAAGTTATGCTTTTTACATTATGTTTGTGAGGTAATATTTTTATCGGTTGTTTTTGCCAATTTAAGCATATTACTAGATCTGTGTTAAATATGTAAAGCTATTTTTAATATCAGCTCCTGTTTTTTTACCTCTATCATGGTGTGCAGTCATCAGACTGTAGGAAAAAAGACAGATCTGCTGTGTTCTTAGAACACTTAGGGATTTTATTTAAGTCAACAGATATGTAGAAATGCTTTTTTAAACATGAAAACTTACGGTTATTGAAACTCATAATTAATATAAGACTATTATTGTTGTCTTTTGATAAAAGTCATGCTCAGCAGCTCACAAACTGTAGGAAAATTACAGATTTGCTTTGTTCTTATAATGCTTAAAACCTCTACTAAAGTCTCTTTGTAGGTCAGTAGACATACACATTTTAAAGGATTCAAATTTTATTTTGATCGTTGATTCAGTGACTAACTCATTTCACACAAGACACTTATTTGTCATCTCCTTCTGGCATCACCAGAAATGGTCACTGAATTATTAAATGGATCTGAAAGAATTTTGGTGAACGTAGTCAAAACATTCGAGCCATTTGGATACATTTAAATCCCACAATGCACAAGCACAGAGTAAAAAATAAAATTGTGCACATGCACGATTGACATTATTGTACTTGATTAAATAATTTATTCAGGACCAGCTTGTGCTCAGTCTTTTATTGTCATGTGTGAAACAGAAGCAAGTGCTCCACAAGATGCCCTTTAGTTTTGCAGCTAATTTTGCAAAATTATGCAATTATTTTGCAATACTTGAATCTTTAAAATACTACAAATATTAAAAGTAAATAATACATATATATATATATATATATATATATATATATATATATATATATATATACTGTAATATATTAATACTGCACTGTAAGTGTTGGGTCTCTGCGAGCCACCTACTGACAGCCCACCCCCCCACACACACACACTTTTAAAATGACTGCTACGCCCCTGAATGTGTACAACCTTATTGTAAAGTGTCATTGCACTTTTAATGGTGGTCTTCGACTTTTGGGCCCCACTGTATATTAGATCCAGATAACTCTCTTGGTTGGGTGTTTTCCAGTGGCAGGGAGATCAGGGCTCAACGTCAAGATCGTTCTAGTAACGAGGCCCCAGCTGGAAGCCAGAACCATAATAGAAATCCAACACCCAGACCTGGAGAGAAGTGTACAGCGAAAAAAGTGCCAGTTCTGCACTTTCTTTTTCCTGGCATCCTTTACTATCAAAGCCAGGACAAAGATCCCCACAGCTTTTCACACGATTGCTTTCCACAAGACCATCTGGCTCAAGAAACCCCCGAGCAGATCACATCTCAGAGTAGAGGAGGAGCCAGAAAAGACCCGAAGCCTGAAGTGGGGTGACTGAGTTCATTGTGACTGAGAAGAGAAAGGTATTTCAGGCTGAACAGTGAATGTGCTCCACTTTTTAGAAACATTTATTAGGATTTATTGGTGAAAGTTCTCCAGCAGCTCCTTTAAAGGTGCCTCGAGTAATTTATTTATTCACCCTCATACTGTTTCAAACCTGTATGACTTTCTTTCTTCTGTGAAATACAATAGGAGACACAGTACCTTATTTGGGGGAACCATACTGTACATCTAGAGTTTTTGTGAAAATGTCAAAATCTCCCCATGTGCATTAGGTAAGAACCACCCCAAACCTTTCCAAGCACGCTTTTGAGTAAATAAAGAGAGACAGTCACTTTAGATTCGTCTTTATATAACATAATTTATATACACATGGCTTTTTACAGCAGCATCAAGAGCAAAACTAGTGCTATGGCCTCACATTTCACAAACTGTTTGCTCACAGCTGACAAACTAAAAGAATGAAGATACAATATACATACAGTATATGTCAGTATTGGCATTGTCAGAATAACATTGTCTTCAATCAGTTTCTCTTTTGTCTTCTCAACTATATAAACAAACTGCACCTTTAGTTATATCATCTTTTGATTGTGAATCAAATCATTTCTGTACATAAGTTAAGAAATGTAAAAGTTTGTTTCAAAATAGATCATCTTCACTTCCGTCTTCTCTCTCTAAGAGAACTCATTACATTTATGGAAAAAGTGCAATATCTTAATTTATAGTTTATAGTTTTTCAATAAAAATTGGTCCAAACCGAACAAGACATTTCCTCCAATTTTTTCCCCCAATTATCTCTCTCTCTCTCTCTCTCTCTCTATATATATATTTATATATATATATATATATATATATATATATATATATATATATATATTGTTTTTCTACAAGCTGCTGCTAAATACAAGGATAACAGTGTCAGTGTACAAAAAGCATTGCATGTAAATTATCTTCTACTCTCTAAATATACTTCATATTCATCAGAACTATGAACTAACAAGCGACGTTAAATCAACTCCACAGCTCTATAAAATATCAAATATCGCAAAATCGGTCAAATAATTATCATCAAAGTACACAGGTGACCCCATGGGTGGGGTCACCTGCAAAATTCACAAAGCAAATGTATGCCAGGTTTTGTGCATTATGGATATTAATGGTGGACACAGTCATTTTTGTAAAACCTACTGTATCTGTGTTGACTGAGACAGTGTGGGTCAGAGGTAAATGGATATTAAATTAATGACGTGAGATGTTTGTGAATTTAACAGATGTCTGGTAATTTGTCCACACTGAGAGCGAAAATGCTGCGTGATGCCACACGTTCACAGCCAATCAGAACATATTTGATTGTTTAATATGCCAATATGTGGTGCAGGATTTTGGATCAACTAAATTTTTACTGTGGGCGGGGCTATAACACCACAGGAATAAAACAGCTCCCTTTTTCTCAACCGTCTTGGTTCTGGAAGTATTTTTCTCATTCATTTTTTCCATAGGGATTTAAAAAAAAAAAAAAAAACCTGCTTCATAAAAGATTTATCACAACATTACAAACTTTGATTTGAAGCAAAAAATGTGTTTGAAAAAAACCCCCACAAAGACTGTGTACTTGATGTCATCCTGTGATGCATTGCGAATGACGTAAACTAATTAAAAATGATGGAAAAATTTTAAACTATTGATTTAAAAGCATTGATTATAAGGATAATATATAAGTAAATTGTAGTAAGTATTTTGAGAGTACAGGGAGACTGAATTATGTAATTCGAAGTGCTTCATTGGAGTGGGCGGTCACTGCAAAGCTCTTTTGGTGTGATTTGTTTGCCACCATTCTCTGATTGGTGGATTTTTCTTTTTCAGGATTATCGGTTGTGTAGTTTTTCACCAGGAATTTTTTTTTTCTCAAATTATGGCAAATCAAATATCGCGGACTAATGGCTTCAACCATTGATTAACAACCTCTGAGCTCACGGTAGATTCATCTTTAAACGTTAAGAAGTTATCATTAAAAATCTATTTGTCTATGGAAAAAATGAATAGGATTTTAACTTCTGGATCCAGACTGTTTTTGGACCAATGAGATTTGATTGTGGGCGGGGCTACCTAGCACAATGGCAAAGGAATAGAAACCAAACAACTGACAAAATGCCCTGTTGCTCATCGCAGCAAAGAAGGATAAAAACTCAGATTTACATGGAAGTGAGCTTTTATCGCATCATGCCTAGTTGGGACACATTGTAAGTGTCCCCAAATTATATATAAAAAAACTCTTTAATAACATTAATAATTTTAAAAAACTGTCCAATAGTCAGCACCTCACATATCTAAATCTACAAAGCATAAAAATGTCTTCAACATCTGTTTTATAACACTATTCAAGAAATCATTTTGAACAAAGTCTTTAATGAATTATCAATGATACTTTCACCCTGGTTCAATATACAGTACACTTGCCAGTTTGCAACGTTTAAATGTCTGCATATAGGTGCAAAATAACCAAATTTGTTGAAATCTGCAGTAAAGGGAGTGAGATATGCATGTGCAAATGAAAAAAAGGTCAAGAGAGTGAAAGATGGGTATACTTTGAGTTCAAGAGATGTTTCTGAGGCAGAACAAACTTGGAAAATCACCACAAAATTAGTACGTATACATCACAGTGCTTAAAATTTGTGAGAGAAGAGAAATTAAATAGAAATATAATAAAAGTGTAAATGATACACTGTGATATGATTCAATCACATCGCTTCTTCTTTAGCCTAATAAATAATGTTTTCAAAAACGCTCCACATTTTCTTAAAGGCAGAGGACTGTAGAATTACAACAGGAACAGATTCAATATGGTGGGGAATGCATAGGAGAGTCTTCTTGTGCTGTATTTCTGAACTACAATATCTGCCACTGTCACAAGGATCTAATGGCATTAGGGGCCCGGTGAGCAATACTTAAAGGGGTAGTTCACCCAAAAATGAATATACTGTCATCATTACTGTCATCATTCACCCTAATTTTGATCCAAACCCATATGACTTTCTTTTTGTCCATGGAACACTGTTTGGCAGTGTGTGAGTCTCAGTCACTCTCACTGCATTTTGTTTTTCTATACAATGAAAGAGAATGGCTACTGAGGCCAAAATTCTACCTATAATATACTTTTGATTTCAGCTGAAGAAAGAAAGTAATAAAGGTTTTGAACAACATTGGGTGAGTGCATGGTGACAGAATTCTAATTTTTGAGTAAACTGTCCTTTTAAACACAAATCCAACAATTTCTCAAAATGTCAAGGTTTCTTATTATGGAAATTTTCAGACTGAGATCTTCATAAAGTCTCAATCCTTTATTTCCCATTCAGCTCTTATATGGGCCACAATGTACTTTTTCAAAGTAGAAAAACACTAGTGAAATATTCTAAAAATTGAGTATTTGTTCTTTGAGGGCCCCAAAACTCTTCTGAAATACACTATACACAGCTTAATGTCAAACTGAAGCCAGTAATAAACAGCAATAACAATAATTCAGATAATACAAAAAGAAAGAAAACCCTCAATATTTCTACTTTATATGCCTTTGAAATATATATTTCATGTATTTACAAAAGATGTGGAAAGATGTATACAGTTCGAATGAGAAACACCCTTTTGTGTAAGACCACCAATATGTAAAATGTCAGATCCAGTTTGTACAAAACAACATTAAATCTGTTGCCCTGATTGTTGATATAATTGTGTAAACTCTCTGTACACCAATTTATAGTAACACGCTCTTTAGAAATGTAGTACATCTGCTCAATGTCACGTACACTGACTGACGTGACAGAAACAAGTGTTACGATATGCTGTGTGCGACGTAGTTCAACTAGTCTGTGAAAATTTCCCTAACTTTTTTTGAGATTGTGTTTGTTCAGGACCTTTTCTAAATTAATCTATTTACAGTTATTCCAGGTTTTCATCTACCACTGTTCCAGTTCTTCTTCACAATAAGGCCAGTCATGAAGTCTCCATGAAGCACAGCATGAACGCATTATAACTCTCAACATAAATTGCAGGGTAGCACTTTAAACTGATAACGCGACATTTAAAAGAGATCTATTAACATGCATGTCACTGTTCAATGAGTATCATATGTACTTTTGTGGTGCCAGGTGTTGAATTTGGTGGTTCTACTTTATCACAGTTTGCCTCTAATGTATGTGGCTGTAAAAACATTACAGAATATTTGTATGGACATTGGTTTATTTATGTGTTGCAGCAGCTGTAAGGGCCTCAGGTTGTCATTGTCCTGATTTGACCACTGGTTCTCTACAGTGAGAAAAAGGCAGCAAAATGAAGCTGGTCAATTTGGCTATGGCTCACAGGCACCTGGTTTGGCACTTGGTTTGAATTTAAGTCCCAACGTCGGAGGAAAAGTGTTCTTGTAAATTAGCTCCACATTGAGCCCATTTGCTTGGCAGTGTGAGGTTGTATTGCACCGCCTCTGCTAAAGAAGTAATAATTGAGGCTAAGTCCTTGACGAGAGATTCATGATAGTTTTGGATTGGTGTATACAGCTGCTCAGCATTGCTGTTCTCCAGTTGAGATGTGTAGATTTTACCTATAAAAACAAGAAGATATTGTAATGAAAAATTCAGTAGGTGTCTAGTAAATTCCCTGCTGGAAGGAGATCAGTAAGAATTACCATGCAGGACTAGGATGGATTATGTTGGTTTGGTGCTGGCCTAGCCAGTGGACCAGGCTTGCTGTTCACCAGCAAAGCTTAAAGTCACCAGCATGTTCTTTCTGGTGAAGCTAGTTAAGAGGCCTAATAGGCACATCAGCTCACCAGCATCCCATACTGGGAAGCAGCACCCAAAATACAACTTAAGTTGGTGACTATAGATTCTGGTCTTTTGAGCAGGGTTGTGGGAATAAAGATCTAAATTTTGAAGGCTTGCAAGTTATTGCTATTCGGTTTCTAAAACTTAAATGAATGCCATCTTTATTGGGTACCACAATGCTTGACTGACTCTGTAATTCAGTGTTTCTTAATCCTGGTCCTGGTGTACCTCCAGCGCAACACATTTTTTTTCTCCTTAACCTAACACAACAAATAAAACTCATCAGCTCTTTAGTAGAGGATCCATGACCTGAATTGGTTGTCAAATAAGAAAGACATTCAAAATGTGAAGTGTTGGAGTTACACCAGGATTCAAATTTGGAAAAACTGCTGTAACGAAAGGGAATAGTTCCTACCCAGACACCCAGCTGTGCGTGGTGGTCTTTACACTGTGAGGTGCAAAACCCTGTTGGGTGGCCATGGGGTCGAAGTTGAAGTCCAACGACTCTCCATCCATGAGCGTGTCGTGTAAGATGGACTCCACGTCGCATTCGAATCGCTCCACGGGCATCCCATCCAGATCGCTGGGCAGCTTCTCCAGGTGTTGCTGCTGCTGGTGTGGCATCAGCCCTGGGCTGCGGCCATATCCATTGCTGTTGACATTGCAGTAAGGTGGGAGCCCACCCCCAAGATGGGCAGTGCCACCATACTGCATCTGCATGGCTGTTTTGATGCTTTCTAGTCGTCCAGCAGCACCGCTGTGGCCAATGCTAGTCAAGGGATGCAGTGTCCGCCCATTCATCGCCACTGATGGGGGTCTTGCTTGTCTGTGCATGTTGTGCGGATGGGAGAGGGTGCGAGTGTGAGAAGCCCCACCTCCCATAAGTTCATTCCGGGCACTACTGTAAGGAGGCAGCATACATCCACTGCCTCCAATTGACTGGGAAACAACAGTGTCCACTGAGGGCATGAGCTCTCCAGGCTCCCCGTCAGATGTCAGAAGCTCCTTTAATAACCCTGCTGTGCAGTTAAACTGGCCCATGGATCCTGGACCAGGACCAAAGCTGGGCTTGGATTCTGGCAGAGGCTGCATTGGCATGGAGGACATGCTGCCCATTCCTGCCTGGCCATAGAGACATTTACGATAGTCTTGTTGGGTCTGCTGGTTGACCGCGGCTAGACCTGGGGAGTTGTAGGGGGAGTAACCAGGGCTGGCCTGCATGAGGGAGGAGGGCGAGGACTGGTTGGACCCTGACCCAGGCCCTCCTGCCGACCCCACTGATGGGTTCTTAGGTGAGAGCAAGTTGAGGTTATCTAGAAGGTCCTCCATGACATTTTCAGAGCCGCTGTGTCCCAGAGATCCAGCCATCTCAGACAGGCTGGGGAGGGTGGAGGTCATTTTGGCCCCTGAGCCAGGGCCTGGGTAGACCATGTGGACGTCAGAGTCGCCAAGTTCATCGTCAATGAAGGGCGAGAGACGCTCGCTCAGAGTGCTGGCATTGGAGCTGGTGCGAGGACGGAAAGCTGTCCAGGCGTCAAAGTCATCATTGCTGTGGGAGTTCGGACTGCCAGGCCACTTGCCATACTGAGAGCCAGGGCTTTCTGCACCCCCCTCAGGCCCACCCTGAAGAGCCAGCTATAAATATGGAAATGAATAGAACCAGTCGTGAGAAAAATACTTGTAAAAGTAACTATGTATACATAGTTAGAGTACAAACTGTTTATCAAAGAGATCACAGAATGGTCTGCTTTGCAGCTTTAAAGGACAAATTATACTTAAAGTTTTCACATGCTGGTGTGTCTTGCGAACAGTACGCAAGACGCAAATTTTGTCATCAGCACAGTATGCGTGGACTGTACATGTGAAGCCCAGTTTTTCTGGAAACAGTGTTTTCTAGTCGTGGTCAAAAGACTAAACTTTGAAAGGTTAGAGTGCTCAATTGTGCATGAGACGTAATAGCACACAGAGAACAGAAGTATACGCTAGGTGTGGGAACCAGCAGGTATCTGGCCATACAATATTTTAGTCATATCTCAGTTGCTATACTGTAACATTGCAATTCTCTACATTTAGTGTATTGCAATTGAAAATGTATCTATTGCAATCTTTTATTAATTTGTTTCTCATTCATCTTCATTGGACTTTGGTGCGCAACAAATGTTGAACTTCCTGCTTTACGTCATCTTAAAGCCAAAGAACTAGCATAGAGCATAGTCAGTAAAAAGAAAACATGAGCAAATAGTGTAAAATGGTTTCAGTGTGTTTATCATTACATGAAAACCATTGTAGTATAACTGTATGGAAGATCTGTTTGGACATCCTGCCAAATGAAACGCAAGTTACTATATAGACTTATATTCTTGGATGGTTCAGAGATTCCATTTTGGTCAAATGTTTGCTGAATGTTCGTTGACCTAATGCCGCAGTACACTTCGTCTTTGAGTCGAGTTGTGTTCTTTTGTCCCCCAAAAAACAGTATGGTAAAAACCATAACAAAAATATTGTTTCTTGGTGTTAGAATATTGTTTGACAGTGTTTATTGTAAGGTAAAATATTGTAATATATTGAAATAGAATTTTTTTTTTCTTTTTCTTTTTCTTTTACCTTTTTCTTTGCCGCTCGCCCTCTGCTCTTGGCAAACTTGCTGTTGTTGTCCATGGAGGCAGCTCGGCGTCGGGGTGACTTGCCACTCTTGCCGCCTTCAGGGTTGAGCATCCACCAAGAGCTCTTGCCCGTGCCCTCATTCTGCACACGGATAAACCTACTGTGCAGGGACAGGTTGTGTCTGATCGAGTTCTATGGGAAAGAGAGAGCAAGGGAAAAATTAGTGAGTGTTATGTTCGAAATTTGCCCTGTTCCCGTAAATTCCCCTCTGACGGTAAATCAGCAGAGTGCAAATACTCTCAGCAGCTGTTTTCTATTAAACACTGTCTTTTCTCTTCACCTCTGCTTTCTTCCACTCACCCTTCCCTTCACCTAGATCATTCTCCGTCATTAAAAGGAGACCCGAGGACAGTTTTCATTGAACATCAGCCATTCGTATAAACATATTCAAGTGAATATTTACAAATTGGTCTCAGATGTACATGGGATAAAATAAGAGAATCCCTTTTGATGTTTTATTGTGCATTATGGAAACATACAGTCATTTGCATGTTTTTGTAATGATTGATGCTCCGATTCCAAGTCTAATACTCAAGACTGAATTAAAAGACTTTCATCAATGACACAAACATTTTATCAGTGGTGTTTACAAAGGCAAGCATTACTATTATTATTGTATTTTGAACTTTTTGAACAAACCCCTACCCTTTGTTTTTGACTTGTCCCACTGTGTTTCTGCTATGGTTATGAATGATACCTTAAATCATGTGGCTTGTTGAGGAGAGGTGTGCTTTAACTTTTCTAAGCAATCTTAAAAATTTCTCCTGCTGGATGATAAAACGTGTGGAAAAAAATTCCACAGACTTACCTTTGAAGGAGGGACTCAAGCTATATCAAGGGACCATTATGTCAGAAAGATTTGGGTACTCTCTTTTGACTCTCTTTAAGCAACCACCTAGAAACACCCTAGCAACCACCTTAACAACCTAGCAACCACATATCACCATGCTAAAAACCACACAGAAGACATTAGCAACCACACAGCAGCACCCTGGCAAGCACCCACAACGCCATTAGCATCACGACGGCAACTTTTGCAGAGGCAAACAAAAAATAAGTCCACTATATGAGCTAAGCAATAAAGAGAAGTAGTCCTTATAGGAAAACAAATGGAAATCAGCAAAATAGTAGTATATATAAATACTGAGCCATTTGAATTTTCCTTTAGAAGTCATTCACAACAGCAGAACTGAGAAAGCAAAATAACATGGACAAATTCCATTTTTATTAACTACATGCTATGACTTCATTACATAGCAACAAATCACTTAAATAGCAACCTGTCTTAAAGACCAGTCAAAACAGCCTTTCTCTGCCTGTTTCTCTACTCAAGTCAATGAACAGTTGTGGAACTGGGGTCGATTTAGCCTTGTGTACTGTAAATGATGTCCATCTCTCCGCCGAATCCACATCCCCGTCTGGCAAACACAGGTAAACATTCAGCCTGGCATAGACACATTACCTACATTGTCATGGTGATCTAAATCATTAAGACCATTTTCCCTAGAGAGGAGGAAAATGGGGAATTTTTGAAATGCTGGGCTAATGCCTTCTGTGTCTAATTTAGAGTTGTTAATGGATAGTTCCAGGCTGTGATGGCAGCTTAAGATGGTCATTGTGGTTGTTTGTGAAGCAAAAAGCTTCATGAGGCACATGCAGAGGCACATGATGATTTTTTAATTTATTTTTAATATGGCCCATAAATCCTACAGTGGCTGTAAAGTTTCAGATATGGTCAGTTTGACATGTACTTGAGAAAAAGATATATATAAAAAAGATGCAAACGTTCAAAACAGAGGCAGAACACACTCTTAGTCTTGCATAGCCAGACTTTTAACTATCAGCTTAATGTCTGATCCACATTGCAACTTGCAACAAAAATAAACCCCTAAGACAGGAAAGAGCCATCGGACATGCAAAACTAGGGATGTCCCAATACCGTTTTTTTGAGAACGAGTATGAGTACCGATACTTCATTTTCGGTACTGCCAATACTGAGTCCGATACCTGTTTTTTTTTTATTTATTTTTTTAAACTCCATATCAACAGTTCATTTCAATTTTATCATCAAAATTGTGTATAAATAAATGAAAATATAACAATTAATTTTCAACATAATATTGTATTATTTTTTATCAAATGAAGTGCTTATATACGGAACCTCACAGCACAATCCAAAATACATCATTGTAGTTATATTTTGTCAAATAAAGTGCTGCATAACAGAGCATCACAGATGTTAGATACTGCTTAAGTATGATACAATTACTACTGATTTATTATTAGTATTAGTAGTAGTAGGAGTAGTAGTATTACAGTGAATATTACATAACTTTACAGTAGTGATATATTTCTGTCATAATCTTTTGCTATAAATGTATCTTTAATTTTGACAGAGCTTTTTTTTTTTTTTCAAGTGTTTCTGTGTTGTTTTGACCAAGGAGGTCTGACTTATAATGGCAGATTCCCACTCTGGAAAAGCCGGTCACTACGTGACTCAAAGTGATTATAAAACCGCAATAGGCTGCTATTTAATTAAATAAGTATGTACTCTGTATGTGCCTCACGCTACAACGTGAATTTGCACTCTGTTTACTGTCACCTGCTACAAACAGAGAGCGTGATGCTCATGACGGTGTTTTCCCTGTATGAGCCAAGGAGGAGCTTTAAAAGGTATGAGCACCCGGCGTTAGCACAACACTGTCTCCACACATTTACAAGCGCTCACATTTGAATTACATGCAAACTATATTTTTATCTAATTATAATCGCAGCTTTTGCAGTTAAATAATCTCACTAGGACATAACATGATTTTAATTTGTAAGTATTGGTATTGGGACATCCCTATGTAAAACACTGAGGGGTGGGTAATTCTCAAATCGCACATAACTCTAATGCTGTCTTCAAGTCTTTTTGGGAAGTTCCTACTTACTTTACGAGTTTGGAAGCCGTAATTATGAGGTGTTGTGTGTAAGTAATTTTGGCGAGAATACAATAGATGCAATGGGCAATTTAGTATGTTTCTCTCTGATCTTTTTGTCTTTCATTTGACCAATATCAATTAGCTTTCACAACGATTCTTTAATTGACATGCCTCCAACTTGAAATGTCAGGGCTAAAACTAAATCTAGAGTTTCCCACTGTACTTATCTTGTAAATATAACCATTGAAGCCATGGAGGGATACACAAGTATTCTCAATTACAGAATATCGTGCTAACTTGATGCTAACGCTACATTCAAGTCCGGTCAAAATTACTGTAATTACGAGAAAAAAACGTAGAGATTCTCAGAAATCATCAGATACAGTGGCAACGCTCATAACCCCAAATGGATATATGTGTGGATTTGTTTTGATGACATCAAAACATTAATTCTCCTATCTATGTTGTTGCAAAATGTTTAAAAACAAAGAATATTGCCATATTGGGTCTTTTTACATGACGTCACAACCTTCAAATCAGAGCTTTCATCAAATTTAGAGTTTACAACTTTTAAGTATGAGTTCTATGAAGAAGTTTGAATCTTGTAACTATGGTAATTACGACATGAAGTGAACGCACCATAAGCTACTAAAGATCCAATGCCATGAATCTCGCAAACGTTGGCAAATCCAGCAACTATTTATTTGTCTGAACAGTTTTGTCACTTATTGAACAGCGACGAAACTTAAAATATTACTTTGTTTTCCGACATACTAGGGGTGGACCATATGACCAAAATTGTATATATCAAGGTATATGATATTTTATATCATGGTAACGGTAGCCTTTCCAATTTTTTCTCTATTTTAAATGCAAAAATAATTTTTTTGTCCTGCTTTTGACTCGTTTCGGAGTTGTCCCGCATTCTGTGTGCCAATCTTTCTCCATGTTTGTTCGTCTCTCTCACTCTCATTCTCACGTGTAGCCAGGTGGAGCGTCGTGCTTACAGATATTTACATGCCGCCGCGATATACACAGATTAGAAAAATCTCTACCGGTTGACACTTTATACCTTTGCCACAATATATATCACCATACCGCCCAGCCCTGTATGACATACTAATAAAAGCCTGCCCTCAGACTCCCGAATATTCTGTAAAGTCAGCGAATCAGATTGGGGCTTGCGGTTTTGCAAAGCTCCTGCCATTTTTGTGTGCAATACACATTGGAATGTCCGTGAACAAGAATTATTGCCTTGTGGGCAGATATCAATGACCACTGTATACAATACAGCAACTGCATTGACAAAGAGAAGTAAATCCCAAAGTTGAATCAATCACAACTGAACACACAATCAAAAAGACTTTATGCAACATGAATCCAAAGGATAACTGTACGAATTGCAGTAGTGTCGCACCGCTAACTATAACACTATCCATCTGTCTCATATTTAAAAATTGTTCCCCCACATGCCAGGGCTGTAAACACTGCATCAATGCTTTACAACACAAGTTTGCATGTCATGTAAAAAGTCTCTATGGTCCAGCAATCTTGGCCAGTATGCAAACATATATACCGTGACAAATTTAACCACAACCACATCAGAGGAGGATTTGCTGATGGATATATGGAGAGGTTTTGGAGAATGGGAACCCTGAGGGTCTGGGGAATACCAAAGCAGAACATGGCATTCTGAGGGGGAAGAGTCTGTGCGTCTGGATGTGGCTAGGCCTTGGAAAGGGACAGGGACAGCTTCCTGATGAGTGTTATGAACATGTTTATGAACTAGTGGTTCTCTACCATTACCTAAGAACACTGACAAAATATAGCCATGAGGGTGTTCAAGAGCTGGGCGGTGTGACGGTATATTCTGTGCAATAGTAGAACTTTGACAATTGGTAGAGATTCTGCTATAATGTTTATACTGCTGTATAAAGCAATTTTAATACGCTGTCACCAATCAGAAAATCATAGAATCCTTTGCAAACTGTGTGTCACAGACAGGTGCTGTGTAGACCTTAAATTAAGCATATTAAATTGGGTGATTAGTGATTGAGTTTTGATGTGTTGTGTCGTGCTGCTAATACTTGCCGCATTAATATAGAATTCAGCTGATGTGGTGTTAAGTATATCAGTTATTTTACAACGGCTTTAAATGTGGCTTATACAAGTCTTTTGATTTTTTTATTTGTTATATCACCTTATGTGAAGCTGTTTTGTTTTTGTTTGTTTTTTTGCGAATGCCAAAAATATCAATTATTTGTTATGAATATTCTTACCTTTGGTTTGTGTCCAACAATTTCTTAGATTCCTTGACCTAACTGTTAACCATTTCTGTGAAGTGATTACCTGTTATATCCAAAAATATTCACTGTCCTGCATGTGAACCCTTAGAATGGCTTTGTTTTGGTAGCGCATGCTGAAAGGTCCTCTGCTTGAATAAGTTTAGTCTAGTTTTATTTGGTTTCGTTTCATTTAATTTCATTTCATTTAGATTTTTTACTTTTGTGTGGTTGTGTTAATTAATTTCATTCGTTTTTAGGTTTGTTTAGTTTTGATTGGTTTTGTAGTTTTGTTTAGTTTCTTTTGCTTTCGTTTACTTTCATCTAGCCTTGTTTGTTTTTGTTTGGTTTCGTCTAGTTTTTGTTTAGTTTTGTTTGGTTTTATTTAGTTTACTTTCATTTATTTTGGTTTAGATATTCATTTGGTTGCATTTACTTTCATTTAGATTAGTTTTGTTTGGTTGACTTTGTGGTTTTGCTGGGTTTCAGTGTAAATTTGTTTATTTATGTTTAGATAAAAAATGTTTTGGCTTTGTTTAGTTCTTTGAGTTTCGTTTAGGTTTATTGAGTTTAGCTTTATTTACTTTAGTTTGGTTGTGTTACGTTTCTTCTAGTTTCTTTCTAGTAACATTCATTTTAAAGGGTTTAATTCTGGATTATCGAAAAATAACAATTACTAAATGGTTATGTAATACATAAAGCTTTTTTAAGTTGAATTTCTAGTAAAATAACTATATTCGGATATTTACCGTTACCATGATATAAAATACTCATCGCATAATATACGATTTTGATCATACTGTCCACCCCTAGAGTGTCCATTTAGCCTGTTTGAAAGCCGTACTGTTCGTTTGTATCCTCTAAACAGCACGGGACAACTGAGCCACTCCAAACAGTGGTCAAATTTGTGAATGTCCCTAAAATGCAACCATCATAACAAATGGACAAAAATGACAAAGAGAACACAAATGATATCAAAGCACGGCCATCCTGGTCACAGGCTTCCTTCCCGAATTACACATTTTTAGCCTGTTTTGACAATAGTTGATGTATTTGTGGCGGAAGAACACAGGAACTTCGACATTCCAGTTAATCACTGTGTTCGAAGTTCAAGCGTAATCACAACTAGCCCTCTAATACCCTATCTCTTCTGGAAACACAAAAAGCGGGATGCCACAATGTCCCAATCCACATTCCTGTCTGTGGATACCAAACCCTGGCCATCATTCTTGTTGTGTGAAGATCCTGTAATCTCGGGTTCGCAACAATACTGCCATTCCACAGATACCACATCAATACACACAACTTTATATAAAATGGAGCAATTTCTGGAATGTTATAGTCAAGTAAATCTATCATTTGTGCAAATAAATCATATCTTATCATGACCTGCAGTGTGTATTTGTATGGTATATTGTGCTGTTGTGATGACAAGTCTATAACTGACATAAAAACAAAAATGAATTATGCAAAATGTAAAATTTTCATATAGTATTTTCCTTCAATCCGGTTGTCTCTTCGATATGACGAAGTGGTGCCACAAATACAATGATGGACAATAGATTCGAATTTACAATAGTAACCATTGTATGGTACGATTGTATGGTACTGCCAAATTACCGTAGTTCCCAACAGTCTCATAGAATGAGCGTTATTATAACTACTTTTTTGCAAACTGAGTTTTATGTACCATGTTCTACATTTCTGCACAGTTTCCTGCTGAAATGAACACTAGAGGTGCTACAACAACTGTGCATTTTATTCACTTCCACACGAATCACAACTACACACTTACTCCAACCATATTAGCTTCCGCAGTAGCTCACCTGATAGTGTGAAAGTGATACTCTGCACTCAGAAGTCTCCTGTTCAAGCCCAGCCAAGGACGCAAGCTCATACGTGAGATGAAAGTGTAATAGAAGCAACACAAAATGTTGTGGTTGCTTCAGAAATTGTGCTTTTAATGTTGCATTTGATTTTATTACACTATTGGTTAGGGTAAGGATGTCTGTTTATTTCACCTCTCAGTTGCTTTTACAACACTATTGGTTATATTAAGTTTAAAGTTTTAAGTTAGGGAGGTATGAGGTATTTTCATACCAAATGCATGAATGTAAATGTTTTTCAAATGAAAACCTCCATTTAATATTCTCCTTAAACCCCACCCCATTGCACTATGATACGAGTATGGTTATAATCGTAAACTTTTGTACCATGTATCCATATAAAAAAAATTTAAAAAAAGACACTGACAGTGATTCTCACAGACACTGATTTAAAGCACCTACAGCAGGAACAATGAAGAAAGTCAATAGCAAGAGCCAAACACCAGGAAGTGACCACATGAAAGAGGACTGTCACAGGAAGCCGGCCTCAGTTCCTGTCTTTCAGGAAGCAGTGGTTGTGTGTTTGAGCATGTAGAAAGGACTGTAATACCAGGCCACAGAGCCAGGCTGGGGGTGGAGAGAGAGAAAGAGAGGGAGAGAGAGAGCGAGAAAGCTTCCCTACTGCGCTCGTCCCCTCCACTAGCAGACTGTTTGGCACTACAGTCGGCCATAGTGATTCTCACTCCAGAGAGAATAATCAAAGCAGACCACACACATAGACCCAGAACAGTGCCAACCCCACTGCCCCCTTACATAATGGACACTTTAGACATTAAATGACAATTCCTATAAGTAACCCTTACAAAAAAATACTCTGGTGGCACCATGGTACACTACAGTGTAGGGCTGGGCGATATGGCTTCAGAAATTCTTTCAATATTTTTCAGCAAATTGACGATATTCAATATATATCTCGATAAATATGTTTTTGCTCTGAAATAGCATAAAAGTGTTTTCTTTTTTTCTTTTTTTTTTTTTTTAAGTCAGAGGGACCATCACTTCATCAAACGTTTTTTTTTTTTAAATTAACACAAGGGAAAATAAAATGTAATCATTTCCATTGATTTGCACGTTTATACTTATGTTTAACATTCAATCATATATGGAAGCTTAATTAAAATCGTATTTACCTTCATATATTTTTACTAAAACATTTTTATTTTTATTTTTATTTTTTTGTGAATGAACAACTTCACTTATTTTTTGGAAACCAGATGAATATTGCATAGTTCTAAATTATTACTGTGGAACCCAGTCAAGTTTATTATTATAATATAATACTGAATTATTATTATTTTCAGGATAAGATTTGTTAAAGATGAATTCGTATATTTCTGTCCTATTCACCCTAAACTGGGGTTTTTATTTTGACACTGCAAGTGCAGCCGTGTTTATTTCAACTTCACCATGAGCTTTTATTTTGAAATGGAAAGTGCAACGTTTGTTTGACAGTTACGAGTTTCACATCTTGTGAACCACAGGCAAACTCTCCTTTACTGCTCCGCGTTTGTAGATTTGTATAATAACTTTATAGGGGTTACTAATGTTTGGAATTGCGCAAATGCTTGAACAGGCAGTACTTCACAATGCAGGCGAACTGTGCTAAAAACACTAGCCCATGAGCCCCGCTAGGGCTGGGCGATAAAACGATCTTGATATTTATTGCGATAAAAAAAAAATCCACGGTATCGATGATAACTTTTGAGTCATTTTAGATACTTAGCCTATGTTCTACATCTAGACGATCAGGTGCGTGACGCTTTCTCGGGCTACATTTCCACTGGCGCGGAAGAAATCCACTCAAAGCCGCTCACAATGCAAGGGAACAGCTTGCTCTGCATCGCTGTCAATCCTACAATCCACTTTGCGGGTGTGGCGCTCGGCTTCCATATGAATGAATTGAAAATGCTAGTTCAACTTCGCTCACAACGTGCCAGTGGAAATGTAGGGTCGGACTGTATGAACTTGCTAAAGTTAGTAAAGTTTTTCCTTCTAAATTTAGCTTTATTAATCAGCGTGTGAGCCTTTAATAATGAACAATTCGATTTCTGTTCTAATTTTGTGAAAATTAATCAGATGTCATCTCTGGCATGGATGACAAGGAAAGACAATAAAATTACTAGTTGGTAGCCTAGTCTTTCTCACTTTAATAAATATATAAAAATGTTCCATTCAGGCTTTTAAGTTTTCTAAATGATCTCTTAGCAGGTACACCTGAACCCCCATACAGTATCATTCCTCAGTCACAAGGGCTTCTATGCCCCCATACTTGGGTATCTGAATGTAAAGAAATATATCATTTGAATGTAAAAATATTAAAACAAATACTGGACTGCTGTCATTATGCTTCAAAACGAACAAATGATCTTTAACATTCATATCCAACTACACTCAATTGATTAACTCTATAAAATATATTAATATTTTGGTAGAAGATTCCTCAGACCCCAATGCTTTGGCTGTCTCTGGGCCCCCAATGCAGTTTTGTAGAGACTATTTTAACTGTTTAGGATTACCTCCGCTAATGCACCTGTTGCTCTGTAGACACACTCTGCCTGTTTCACGTGGGTCAACTTTCTACAGGGAGAAGATGTCTTATTAACTGTAAGTATGTTAAATCAGTTGATGACATCACAGTTCTGCACACATTAGTGTGAAGTTGAAAATGGCAAGCTGAGAAAACAAACCACAAGTTAGAGAAGCCTCTGCGTCATTCAAGTCTCCTGTCTGGGAACTTTTTCTTTTTGCAGTCAATCACAACAGCGATGGTCATAAAACCTATACAAAACAGGCACTGTTTGCAGACATTGCTCGATGCGAGTGCCGTATACTGGTAATGCATCGATGTTTGATTATTTATTTACGCCGACATCACCCGAGGATAGATGTATCTGAAACTACACACACTCTCCCTTCTGTCTTTAAGGAACTCAGTGCTAGTTCGGACAGACATACAACAATAACAAGAGCGCTGGGAGTGTTCATTGCAAATTTATGTTGCCCTACTCCGTTGATTAAGATGTGGGATTTCTATGGTGTTATAATAGTGCCACAATTATGCGTGCCGTGTTTTGAGTGCATCATTTTTTTTATATTTTGAGCACGCAAAAAGGTATTTTGCATGCAGATTGGGCAGGAGGAGAAAGCAAAATTCACATTCAAATAAAATTTAATCAAGCTCAAAATAGATTTCCATTCGCTCAAAATGAATGTATCTTTGCAAGAAAATACATTGCTTTACAAAACACGTTCAAGAGCAAGCAAAATAACTTTTTGTGTGCTCAAAATATCATCTTGCATGTGCAGAATTGTGGCAAATATATAAATCCATAGATTTCCACGTATGATTAAAACACTCCTGTTGCAATACGACATCCATTCTCGTATTCATTTTAACAGTAAGGTTTTTCCTTCTATATTGCTGTACATGTTGAATATATGTTGAGTTGAGTATGAAATGCACTTTATGTTGATGCATGTAGCATAATTTCAGAGTTAGTAATTAGAGAAATTCTTTTTTTTTTTTTTTTTTTTTAAGAAAACTAATGAAATTTAACCATGGTTTTACTATAGTAATATTGTAGTAGCCATGACTGAAGTAACAATGACTGCTGTCACCATTGATTTCTTGGTAGAAAGTTGTGATACAATTAACCATTGTTTTACAACAGTAATACTGTAGTTTCCATATAGTAACCATGATTTTACTGTTGTATTGTAACCATGACAGTAACCATGTTAATTTTGTGGTTACTATGATTTTGCTAGAAATACCATGGTTAAACTATGGTTACTGTAGTAAAACCATGGTGATTTGTAGTGAGGGCAAATCTCTTGAAGTGTCTGTTACCAATTACAATATTTTTACTTTGGATTTGGCAGTAATATTTTTTTTCTGAACATAAATATCGAACTATATCAAAACCGTGCCGCTAAAACCGTGATGCGCTATAGGCCTTGTTGACCCCTCTCCAAACAAAGTTCTATTTTAGTCTCGTCACTCCAAATTACAGTGTGCCAGAAGCTGTGAGGCGTGTCAAGGTGTTGTCGGGCATATTGTAACCGGGCTTTTTTGTGGCATTGGTGCAGTAAAGGCTTCTTTCTGGCAACTCGACTATGCAGCTCATTTCTGTTCAAGTATCGTCGTATCGTGCTCCTTGAAACAACCACACCATCTTTTTCCAGAGCAGCCTGTATTTCTCCTGAGGTTACCTGTGGGTTTTTATTTGTATCCCGAACAATTCTTCTGGCAGTTGTGGCTGAAATCTTTCTTCGTCTACCTGACCTTGGCTTGGTATCAAGAGATCCCTGAATTTTCCACTTCTTAATAAGTGATTGAACAGTACTGACTGGCATTTTCAAGGCTTTGGATATCTTTTTATATCCTTTTCCATCTTTATAAAGTTCCATTACCTTGTTACGCAGGTCTTTTGACAGTTCTTTTCTGCTCCCCATGGCTCAGTATCTAGCCTGCTCAGTGCATCCACATGAGAGCTAACAAACTCATTGACTATTTATACACAGGCACTAATAGCAATTTAAAAAGCCATAGGTGTGGGAAATTAACCTTTAATTGCCATTTAAACCTGTGTGTGTCACCTTGTGTGTCACTATGTGATGATAAATGGCTTCATATGATCACTATCCTTAAATAAAAGACAGTTTTTTTGCATGATCAGTCATATTTTCAAAATCAATGCCAAAATTTCACAATTTCTGCCAGGGTATACAAACTTTTGAGCACAACTGTACATTAGTTTGTATGAATGTGTGTATGTGTCACTGCAAGCTCCACTGGCAGCTGGAGGTCATGTGTTCAGGGCAGTCCAAAGCCAAGGACACAGATTCCCATTTCTCCTTTCTTTAATCCCTCCCTCCAAGGAGCCTGAAAGGCCACAGTGTTCTCTCTCTCTCTCCCTCTCTCTCTCTCTCTCTCTCTCTTTCTCATTCCTTCTCTAAGCATCCAAGATTTACTAAAGACACTAGAGTTGGAATTGAGAAATGGTTCTTAATCAGAAACGGTTTCATTTAAAAAAGAAAAATACTGGAACCGAAAGATTTGTGAGTTTGCAGTCTGACTTGAATGAGATGAGAGGGAAAGACTGGGTGCTGCAAAATAATAGTTTTATACAGCATTGTGTTGTCCCCGCTGGTTGCACTTAACAACATACTGTATAGCCCAACCTGTGTAGACCGGTTTGTGAACGAATGACTCTTACAAGCCCATTGTTTTTAACGAAGCGGTTAAAACAACTTAAAAGTCAACCTCAAACTCAACAGACTAAGTGAATCAGTCGAAGGTGAAACTGAATTAACATCTGACTCACTTACTGAACCACAAGTCATTGCTGTCGATCATATCTGAATCAAAAATGAACCGAGAACTGTTACAGAGTTGATGGTGTACTTAAGATTTCTGAGACTTGTGTAACTTGTGACTGTTTGTTCACAACATTTCACAGAATTTTGTTGTATTAAATTGTACTTCAATAAAATAAAATAAAAACATTCAAATGTGTTAACAAAAGTAATTTTATTTTTGATAAGTGGGTCTATTTTTGTTTAGTAGTTAGGATACATTTTTAGGAGGGCGGTTCCCTCAAAAGTACTAAAAGAATTATTAATGGAATCGTTTCAAAACTGTAATCATTAAGAGACTGTAGCTACATCCGAACATACATACTTCCCTACCACATAGCATACCAAATATAGTATGCCAATGGAGTAGTATGTCTGAATTCTCAGTATTCATAAAAGAGTAAGCAAGGAATACCCGGATGACCTACTATTACCAAAAACGCCCCAATTTACTAAGATCTCACATAACAGGTGCTATTTTGCTTGTGCAATCTATGAAATTGCATGTACGTGCGTCATGGGCATTTTGCGGGTGATTTACTAAGAAAAATCGTCCAAATAACTACATGTGCAAATATGTTGGACACGCTCTCCAAAAGGAGGCTTTTGCATGTGGTACTTGCATCAAATGCAATTACAGTACAGCTCTCACTAAATATAATTTTATTTTTATTCAATATGGCATTTATATGTTTACTCATAGGATTGTATGATATCATCATAAAATCCCTGAAATTTAACAAGTGTAGGAGTAGTTGATGAGAATGCACATGACACTCTTCGCTTAAAATATTTGTAATTCACAAAGAAAATGCAATATTACGTACACGTTAAACCATCACACCACTGATGTATACTTAAATGAAATCTGAATTTCAAACCACTATTATCTTGAACATGGCAGAGTTAGCTGCGCACAAGAGGGACACGGGAAGCTGCACGATACAGAACTTGCGCTCCCTGCTCATTTCACGGGATCAAGACGAAACCTGTTCACCGTACAGCTGCGTATCGGCCTGCTTTGAGTACTGGAAAGAAACGGCACTTAAAATATTTCGTAATATTTCGGCAGTTAAAAACAATGTTTAAACCATTAAATTACGACCTAATTTGGGCATAAATTGTTAGTAGGCTTATAATATCATCAGATATTATATCGGGTTTTAAAATTATAAATTAATTAATATATCAATGAAGGGTGTTCTATGTATTATCTGTTCTCAAAATCACCTTTTTGTCTCAATGACAGCATGATGCAAAATCAGATTAATACCTGCCTTTCATTTGTATTAATTTGCTTTTGTAGTTTCCAATTCTGAAATGATTTTCAGGCTTGATAAATCACTTTGCGGGTGCAATTTGATTAACTTGCATCTAGACCGCCCTTATTATGTGCATTTGGAAGGACGCCTCTAAATTGCATATTCATTTCGGGGAAACACGCAAAAGCTTCTGAAGGACGCAATCTTCAAAAGACTATGTTAGTAGATCAGCTCGGACCTTTTTTTTAGCATGCTATCAAGTTTGCTCATGTTTTTATACATACAAACCTTTGGTAAATCATGGCATTAGAGCGCATCGACTGGACACTTTACTATCCCATTATGCTACTGGAGCTAAGACATCATGTTCAAAATGCTGGATTTAAAAAAAAAAAAACAATGGAGAACTGCGAGTCTGTAACTAGTTCAGTAAGTTTAACTATTGCTTAAATTGTGCTTTTTAAACAAAACCAGAGTAGATTATTTTGCAGTAGTTATTACATCATAGATTCGGGTCAATGGACAAATCCCACGTTCCCAGATAAAGTATGTCTGGAATCTATACATACTACTCACCTGCATAACTAAAGAACATAGTTTTTTTACAGGCCGAGAATTGCGTCCTTCATCAAATGCATTACATACTCTGACAGTACACCAATACAGATGCAGTTAATGGAATCAGAACTGGAATCGGTACGATTCTCACCCCTAAAAGACATCCGTTCATCTGAATCGTAGGCATGTATGACTTCCACATAAGAGCTAAAATGTCACATTGTTCTTTGTGCTTTAAAGCAAAAAACTCCCCAGGAAAAGCCGGTGAGTAGTGTGACTCAGATGTAGCCACATACAGTATGTGAGCTACATTACTGTATAAAACATCACTGGAGACATTCTCCAGCCAGCGATGTTCAGATGTCAGCTTGTGATTTTTCAGACCGAAAAATAACACGAACTGCAGGCAATTACGTTGATGAGATAACCTTGATCCTACGGGGACTTCAAAGAGGTTTCAAGCAGTCAAAGGGAAGAGTGGTGTCAAATGTCATTGTTTGAAGTGCGACACCTGCGCAGGTGAGAAGCAGAGGCCGAGAAGGCCTCGAAATATCCACGTATTCTTTAAAGGACAAAGTCCAACCTAATCCGAGGGTCTGATTATGCATTCGTTTTGAGCTCTGGGCTCGTGTCAGGTCATGTCTGGTGTACACAGCACTGCTGTCTGCTGACAGAGGGTAAGAATGTGTGAGTGTGGTTAGCAGGCGACGGAGAGAGCACCGAGACCTGTCATTAACTCATCACTAGCTCAGCAGGTCTCAAGCGTACTAAGTATAGCCCAAGCCCCAAAAGTGAAGCAATCAGGTGTAAATAAACCTAATCATTTCGACATGTTAACCCTGGAGAGAAGCAAGACACCAAGTCTGGATGGAGACAACCTGAGTTGTCTTAAGTCTTAAAATTACTAACTGCCTATCAGAATTTGTCATTACTTGATTTGGACGATAAGTTGTGGCTCTGATATTTGAGTAGACAAGCCACATTCAATCAAAGTTGTTATAAAACGCACCTGTAACAGCAAACAAAGTCCCTTTCAAGGCAAGTCAGTCCACTCGGCGGCCATCTTTGGAACGCTCCCATGCAGGCTGGGCAGCTGTTTACTTTGTATACAAGCAGCATAAAAGTACAGCTCCTATCTACTTGAATGGGGAAAGACCGAAATCCTCAAAACGGTAGGTCAAGATTATGATCAAAGAACATATTAAATATCAGTAGTAAAATCAGTCAACAATGTTATCATAATTGTGCTTCTTTAGCTTAGATCATGCTAAAAAACAAAAAATTTTCAGGCTGGTTCAGCTAATCCGCATGTGTTCTCGAGATAATTGACAGGCGACGTCTGTATCTAATAGGTGATTAGCTCTTTTACCTGTAAGTCAGGACTTCCTTTTCTACATCCATTTGATGTTGGGCATCCCAATTTCTCCCATTTATTTTAATCCAAGCAGTCCATTTTGGGCTAAACAGTCTTTGCCGCAAATCAGTTAAGTTCTGTATTAATGCCCTCATCATCTGCCCTCATCATTCATTCATCGACTGATCTTTGAATGATTGTTAAAGGAATATTCTGGATTCAATACAAGTAACAGTAAGCTCAGTTGACAGCATTTGTGGCATAATGTTGATTACCACAAAAATTAATTACGACTTGTCCCTCCTTTTCTTTAAAAAAAAGCAAAAATCAAGGTTATAGTAAGGCATACAATGGCCAGTTTTGTGAGGGTTTAAAGGCAGAAATTTGAAGCTTATAATTTTATAAAAACACATTAATTCTTCTTTTAAAACGTGTGCATTATTTGAGCTGTAAAGTTGTTTAAATCATCTTTTTACAGTCATTTTAGGGTATGTTGACATTAAATCATCAAGGCAACGAAGTTGTAAAATTGGCTAAAATTTTACACAGAAAAGATTTTAAGATTTGATCAGACTAAAAGCATGTTTGCATGCATATTGCATATGTCTTGTGAATATACTTTTAAAACAGTGAGTATTTTAACTTTAAAAAATTGGCCTCCATTCACTTCCTTTGTAGGTGCCTCACTGTAACCCAGATTTTTTATTTTTTTTATTTTTCTAAGAAAAGGAGGGGCAAGTCTAAATAAATTTTTGTGGTAATTAATATTATGCCACAAATGCTGTTAATTGAGCTTTACTTGTTTTGAACCCGGAATATACCTTTAAGTTGATTGGGAACCATACACAGCCTACAGTTACCATGGACTACATACTTGGTGGGTAAATTGTTTGTGATTAACATTATTAACATGTTTATTTATTAAACATTGGAGTTTTTTATCATGCCACTGTTGCTACCATTTTATAAAAGCAATCCACTTAACTCTGTTACCGTGGTAAAATCACTGTAAAGCACATTCTATTGTGGCTTAGTACTTTAATAAACACTACACTCAGTATATAATATTACATTATGCCTTTCAAGAGATGTCATGTCTCGTCACGACCGCTAATATGAACACGAGATGTGATGTCTTCACAAATAATGTAACTTTGTGGGTGGTGCTGCATTTGATGTCATGAAAACTTCCATAATATTCATTTGCTTCTGGTTTTTCGCCTCCGAACCAGACATGACACTATTTGATGACTACTTTCATCAGATTAGAAGTGCTCACTTTTTGAGTACACACTACATTGTGCCCATTTCTCATGAGGAAAGTTCAGTTATAAAAAAGTTAAATATTAGTCTTTTTTTTTTTTTTTTTTTTTTGTCATTGAAGACCTTAGTCAGGGTGGACACCATATTTAAAGAATTCTCTCATCATTTACTCACCCTCATGCCATCTGAAACTCAAATGACTTTCTTTCCTCTACGGAACACATACAAAGATATTTTGAAGGATGCATGAAGTCAGTGGGGTCACACTTCCAAGCTCCCAAAAAAAAAAAAAAAAAAAAGCAGCAAAAAGTTAATGCATATGACTCATGTGGTTTAATCCATGTCTTCTGAAGCAATACAATTGCTTTGGGTGAGAAAGAAACAAAAATGTAGGTCCTTAATTAACAATAAATCTTGACATCCGCAGTCTCCTTGGCTCATTCATGAAAGAAGCTCGTTCACACACTTCCACGTGCTTGACGCATACGCAGAGTGCTGTACAAAAACCAGACACAGTGTTACCAGGTTCGCAGATTTCACGCCAAGGTGGGCTATTTTGTAAATATGCGAGTTAAAATGATGAGTCGCAAGTTGAGTTTTTTTGAATACTTTTAAAATGTACCAGGGGAGCCACAGTGATAAACACTAGAAAATGAAAATGCAATGTCTTATTGATGTATAATGATACCGGGATTAAGGACCTTCCGACCACATGCAGTTTCAAAGAATCCCATTCTTGAAGCCTGCACTGTGTTCCAATTGGTACAGATGTCAAGATTTATCGACATCGAAGGACTTAAATTTTTGGTCTGTTTCTGACCAAAAGATGTTGTGTTGCTTTAAAAGACATGGATTAAACCACTCAAGTCGTATGAATTACTTTAACATAGAAAATCATTCTGTTTGTGTTTCATGCATAAGGCTCACTGTATGGACTGTACTTGTGTCCCCCAGAAAAAGGAAAAAAAAAAAAAAATCAGTTTGCGCTAAATTTGAGTTTGAATTTAAAAAAAGGTGCACTCAGTAAAATTTGGGTTTATGTTGCACTAACACTTAGCAGCATAAATGCAGCATCAGTCCTAAGTTACCGATGTCACAATAAAAATGAACTATTTACTGTTACCCAAGATTAATTTGATCTGCGAATGAAAGTGTCCAATTACATTATTATGATTATTGAGATGAGCAAGTAATATTTGGCTAGTCATGTGATCTCAACATAGCGGTACTCATCAATGTACACCTAGCACCTTATGTACAGTAGAATAAAGCAGTTTTTTTCTAACACTGATATGACTTCATCTCATGTAGCCTAAGAGCACATAACTTTAAACATATTTTTCAAAAATACTATTCCATTATTACATTTCTTTTTGTTCATTCAAAAACTACTTGATTAAGGTCTACACCAGAGCAATGGGGCTTTTTTATCCACTCCATATAAGTACCATTATACGAGCACTTCATATTGTAAATACTATTTTCAGTCTCTCTTAAGCTGAAAATTTCAGCTAAATTTGACTGCAAAAAGCGTAATGCATGATGTTCAATTAACCTCCTAATGTGAAGCCTCTTTATAACTTTTCATCTGTTCTTCAAGCAGATAAAACCTGCTTTCTGACTTTGCAGAAATGACTGACATATTAAGTAGGGATCAAGCTCTTGAGATTAGAACTGCGCATCAGCATGTATATTAGCGAGGTCAGGAAATCTTTGAAAGGAAAAGTGAATAATGGCTATACAGATGACCTTACTGAACATCCTGTCATCAAACGACGTGAATACATTCTGCCATAGCCATTCTGCAAAATCAAATGATTCTTTTTATGCAACCACATTTCATAAAGAAACATGAATGGAAATCCAACAACAATAATATCAGTGCCAAGTTCTGTCTATTTTAAAGTGATCATTCAGCTGTTTTTTTGGACAAAAGCCAGAGATGTATAAATCTGCATAGCGGTCTGTGCCAATATATTATAGGTACAAATGGGGTGCACGGTTTGCCTTTGTTCAGTGCAAGAATACAGTTGCACAGTTCATTATAAAGAGACTGGGACAGATGACACACACAAATACAGTACTGTGCAAAAGTGTTAGGCACAAAAACACTTGTCTTAAGATGGTTATTTATATCTTAAGCTTTAGTATGTTAATAGGAAATATAAATTTTAGACTCACAAACATTCCTTTTGCAAATATAAATGAACAGAAAAGAAGAACAGGGAACCCTGCATCAGATGGCATGACCCCAACAGAGCCCCCCACTGAACATCGAGTCAGTCTGGGATTACATGGAGAGATGGAAGAAATGGAGACAGCCTAAATAGACAGAAGAACTGTGGCAAATTCTCCAAGAAGAATAGAACATCCTATCTGCCAACAACCAAGAAAAACTGTGTCCAGGTGTACCTAGGAGAATTGGGGCTGTTTTGAAGGCAAAGGTGGTCACACCGAATATTGATTTAGCTTTTTTATGTTTACTGCACCTTGTATGACGTTAATTGATATATGAAAACTATTTACGGCATTATTTTTGAAGACATCCACACTATGCAACAGTTTTCACAAGTGCCTAAAACTTTTGCATAGTACTGTATCTCTGAATGCAGCAGACAAGATGCACTGATTTATTGCCACATTAAAGAGCATTCAAAAGACAAACGCTCTCTTTCAGTCTTAAGTACCTACACACAGATTCAGAGGTGTAGCAATACACAAACACAGACATACACACTCTCAAAACAGCAGGAACATACAATGTTGATTAATAAGGAAACAATTTTCTCCTAGATCTGCACCATGCAGCCACACTCTGCTCGCCACTTTCTGCAAGGCACTTCCTGTAAATTCCATCAGTAGCGTGGGGAAGGTGAGGAACTTTATTAGATATATTATTGAAACAGATAATCAATTAAAACAGAGTTCCCACGCCTGTTGGCCAATGATTTTCCATGATAATTTTTCAGTTGTTTGTAATCACTGGATAAGAACTGTAATTAATCATTTGATAAAAAAGTAATCTTGCATTCACAAAGAGCAATTTCCAGCTAATGACAATTTTAGGACCAATCATGACTAGACAAATGTGTAGTTTTTATCCAAATTTACATTATTTTGCCTGGAAATCACAATTTTAAAATGTTCTTAATGAAATGAATCTTAAATTATTCATATTTAAATTTATATATATTAGATTTGATTAAATACAGTATATTTAGTATAAATATATTTAATAATATATTTTTACAAATGTATAAAATATAAATAATTTAAAATGTATTTAGTTAAAAATATAAATAAATGTAAAATATATATAAAAACATTTTATAAAATATAGTATTTTAAAAATATATTTATAATATTTGTACATAATTAGGGCTGTCAATGGTTTAAATTGTTATTCGTATTTAACATATTTAACAATCGTAATTACATGATATGGCAATAAAAAAAATTAAATATACAATGATAAAATAATTATAAATACTATAAATAATTACAATAATATAAGTATTGTGCTTTTTTTAATGCGTTATTTCCTATACAATTAATCGTATAAATTAAGGCGCTAAATCGACAGCCCTGAATATAATATTGTAATGTGATATTTTGTAGAAATGTATAAAATATTAATTATTTAAAATGCATTATATATATATATATATATATATATATATATATATATATATATATATATATATATATATATATATATACATACATCAAATAAAAATATCCACAAAAAAGCTACAATTATTGTACAAAACATTTACTCAAAATTCACATGCATTAATTTGAAAGCAGGACATTATCTAATTATCTACTATAACTAAAATATCTACATATTATCTTTTGACAGAGTTGTCTGTACAATTAAAAGATGACACAGGGATCATTCGATGTTGATCATAATATATCTGTCAATTAATTAGCCTGGCTAATAATTGGTTTATCACAAGATTACAGTAATGCACTTATATGAATTGTGCAGTACAAAAAAGAAATGTTGTCTATATCATCTTTTTGAGTTACATTATAAATACCAAGGAATAATCCTTTAAACACAGCTGGTGAGAATGTGCAGCATGCATGTTTAAAGAGGTGAAATATTCATGAAAACGTTTAAGAATACAAGAATAAATCAGTTTGGAGCAAACTGCACCAAGTCTTGCGTGACTGAGTCTGGCCAAAGTCTGAGTGTGTGTCTGTGGGGGCCGTCTGACTCAAAAGATCAGAATGTTTCCCAAATCAGAACCAGGTCCAGCACAGGTCCCGCCAGGCCTCTAGTCTGTCTCTCTGCTTCGGATTCCACTCCAGGGAAATGAAATATTGGGCTCAAGCTGAACTCAATATGGCAAATCAATAGCTGAACGCAAGACATCAGGTTGGGCCATGTGGGTTGCTTTCCAATTAAAGATCAGGTTCTGTAATTATGGATCATGTTGGTGTAAGACACCCAATTTCATGACTTCCTTCAGGTTGGTCTGATCTTGAAGCGTGCTTATAAACAAACTATTCCTGAATCAGCCGGCTATGGTGCCTTGATGCATTCTAATCTAAACACTGACCACACTTTGGAGCTTAGCATTTAAAATCACCATCCACTTATATTGTATCAAAAAAAGATCTCTTTTGTGTTTCACAAAAGAAAGAAAATAATACTGGGTTGGGACAACATGAGAGTGAGTAAATGATTAAGAGTGAAATAATTTAATTCTACTCTCTGTTCCTTTAAGTTTATATGTATAGAGTGCGTTAGAAGAAAATCTTAAACTATTTCTGTGTTAATGTGTAGAAGAGACAGTTCTGTCTTCTCAAGCTTATGTTGATTGCCTGTGTTTGCATTTTGATAGGTTATCTTGGCCAACAGGGGAAAATCACAGTAATACACGCTGGCCTACTTTTGAAAGTCAATAGACAGGAGCTCTTAAGCGGCCTGTGAAGGAAAGGCAGATGGGGAAATATGAAGTGTCTGGCGTCCCTTCGTATTAACATGACTCCTTTCATTAAAACCCGTCCACAGAGGTGGAAATGACAATCGTCATTACAATCCTCATGTACCTGGCAACCGCAATGTGTTGCCAAGGAAAGCCTACTAAGGAAACATGACAGGTCAAGAGGAAATCCCTGAATAGTAGTTGGACCTCAGTAAAGTGCTGTGAACATATACCACCAAGATCGAAGGTTTGGACAGTTGGATGCAACATGTTCTCATTGACTACTGAAATATATTGACGATATATTTCAAGGAGAGATTTTGGATGATAAATGATACTATATGAACAAAATAATTGGTGTTTTCCCAAGCAAAAGTTGCTGCCACAATGCTAGGGTGTTATCGGTGGTTACTAGGGTGCTGTGGCCGGTTGCTAGATGGTGTACTTACTTTGTGCTTTATCCCAAGGGGTAGGCTTAAGGCTAGAGTTCACTTCGTTTGTCCGTGTGCCATTACATCTCTTGCATGGTCGAAGTTTTTAGCTTTTCAAAGTATACTCTTTTGACCATGACCCTGTATGAATATGTTCCACATATGTGCACTATGACTGCTTTGTGATACGCTTTAGTACAGTCAACATCAGGCGTGTGCGCAACTGATGCATGCAGACTGTCCATGTGTCTAGAAAATCAGGGCTGCACTCGGACAGTCCGTGCGTACATTGCTGATAAAAAATTGTGTGCTAGGCGCACTGTGCTCAAGACGTAGCAGCACACTGAAAAAAACGAGTTGGTTCAGAATTGAACTGAAGAATTGGATCTTTCGATACATGAATTGGAATTTGAATTAAAGGAATAGTCCAGGTTCAATACAAATTGAGCTCAAGCAACAGTATTTGTTGCATAATGTTGATTACCACTAGGGCCTGTCGCAATTATTTAAATAATCGTTTGATTGCGGTTATTTGATCTAACTGCGGTTATTTTTGATAGAAACTTTAACAGTCTACGCAAAGAGCTTCGGCTTCACTTTAAATTGTGTAATGGCAAATGTTCCTGGACATAGCTGGTTCATACACGCAGTGTTAATGACACGCAGTGACACATGCTTACTCTGTTTCTGTGGAGTGATAAAATGATGAAATGAGAAATTATGCTTCATGAGAAATAAGGGCTCGTTGGTTTAATCAAAGAGCATTAAATATCATGTGAAAGTGAAGAACTTAGGACAGAAATATTTTACAATTGCATAATATAATATTATAAATTATAATCAAAATACATAAAATATACAGTATATTTTTTTATATAAAAAAATCTAAAATATACTATATCCAAAAACAATAGTGTAAATGTAAAATTGACCAAAATTAAAGTTGATCAAAAAAAGAGACACATTTTAAGTATTTAGAAATATGTAGAGTTTTCATGTTATTCTTAAGTATTTAAAGCCTTAAAAGGAAATCATATTTTCCTACTTTATTATTTAATTTATATATTTGAAGTTAAATCTGTAAAAATGACTTCTTAAGGTGTATGAAGCACACATGCACCTTAAGAAATAAGGCAATTTAAATGACAATTAATCGTGAAAGCCCTCAAAGAGACAATTTATTGTCGTATCCTTAAAACTGACAATTAATCGTCATAATCACAATTATCTGTTTGACAATTAATCGTCAGCCAAATTTCATAATCGTGACAGCCCTAATTACCACAAACAAATATCCTTTTCTTAAAGGTGCAATATGTAACAATTTTCATGTAATATACGCCTTTTTTTTTGCCAATGTGTGAATGGCTTGTAACGCAATTTAAAAAATGAGCCCTTCCCAGACTTCCTAGGTTGCCTATTAAAGTCTGTAGACTGATTTTCATGCGAAGGGAGCGGGTCGCATTTGCCGGGAAAATCCAAAGGATGTGACGTTTATGCGCACTCCCGAGAGCCTTGCCTCAGACAGTAATAGCTTCTCTTCCGCTATTCAACAGTGACAACAAAATGCAACACTAGGTAACGTTATCTTAGAGATGGAATCCAGCAAACGTCCAGCTCCCAGCACAACACCAACTCCAACACAAAGTCAGAGTAAGCCAAATAAAAAAACTTTCATCTACTGAATCCCGTCTGGCTAAGCGAGAACGTGATCGTGGTCGAACGAAAACTAAAGTGAACATCAGCGGGGTATTTGATTCCTGGAGGGACCTTCGTTCGGTTTTGGGGATCAAAACCGACCCTGAATTGGCGTTCTTCTTATTGGACAGGTAAGCTTACATAACTGCAAAGCATGAGAAATATAGTGCCATAAGGATTGATCTGTGTAATTTTATCTAAACTACAATAACACATGAAATGAATGCTAGACAATGTTCAAGTTAATGCAAAAAGACCCATTCATTAGTGCAATGTAACTTGGTTATACAGAAAATATATACAATCTATTATTATAAAACAATAGCGCATCGATATATCAAAATGACAGTTGTGATGGAATCGCATCAATACTGAATTGTGTCAACATATTTATAATGTACAGTCTATTTTATAAACAGCTACTGTCATCCACCAAATTTAGCTAACAGCTATTGATAAAGCTGGCTAGCTAGCTAACGCCAACATAGGCTATCGTATAAATGCAGTCAATGTATCATGCGAAGAAAAGTGATTACTTCAAACTACAGTCTCGCATAGTCAGATCTATATCCACACTTTGTTTTAGCCTTGTTCCAGTACTGGAGAGTCAAATATAATATACAGTCCCAAAGTTTGTAGTAAAACAATCATAACTGTGTAATTTTAATTATGCTTCCTCATCTGTCAGCATGATGTCAGTGAATCACGTTCAGCCTCTTTGTATATTACGTATTTGGCCGATGCTCACCCACTCACGTCCCTATGGAGTGTTAGCACGAGCACGAGCAACAGGTAGCTGGCTGCAGTTCCCTTAACGGCCACAGGTCTCATTAATAACAAGGGTTTCTGAATCTTACATACTGCACCTTTAAAAAATAAAAATAAAAATAAAAATAAATAATTTCAAGATGATTCGAAGTGAATGGGGTCAATTTTTTGATGGTTTAAAGGCAGAAATAAGAAAAATATACTTTTATAAAAGCACTTAAGTACATTTTTCTGTTAACAATTATGTATTATTTTTGCTGTAACATTGTTTAAATCATTGTTTTTACAGTCGTTTTCAGGGTTTAGAGTTTACAGTGTTTGGTCGTCATGGCAACAAAGTTGTTAAATTGGATATAACTTGGATATAGTAAGTGATTTTATCACACTAAAATCATACAAACATGAATATTGTTTACGTCTTGTGTGGATGTACTTTTTTTAAATGAAGGAGGACTTGAAAGTATTTTTGTGGTAATCAACATTTTGCCACAAATGCTGTTGATTGAGCTTAACTTAATTGGACCTATAATATGAATATTCCTTGAAATTGGCCACACCCTGCCAGAAGCTGAATTGGAATTTAAATTGGAATGACAAGAAGTGGGATTTACTTAAATGCAGTTCAAAGAATTTCAACACAGTCACACAACACAGGAATGTCATTAGTCCAACACAACACACGTTTTATTATTTATTATAGACTTATTATACCTATTTATTCCCGGATGAAAAATGTATTAATACAAACTAAATTTACACCATAAGTTTGTAAACGTACAATTTATTTGAATTTCATTACATTTAAATTATACTTCCTTAAATTCAAATTCAAATTGAAATTCTACATCCTGTTTGCTACCTCCATTCGAACTCAGGAATTTCAGGGTGGTCAGTACAGGTTCAGGGTGAGGGTTAGGGTGAACCTAATAAGAGTGTCACTGCATGAAAAACAACCAGTTTCTGCTAGGAATCTAATCATTTCCCTCTTTCATCTTCCTGACTCCTCATTCTCTCAGTTTTGTCCATGAAACACGCCACTCTGACACACAATCGGCCCATGGGCCAGCTGACCATACACTCGTGCTGCTGAGACCGGTCGGCACAAAAGACAACCTGTGTCACGCTGTGATGTCAACTCCCACTAATTGAATTTTGGTCAAGGAGAAGCCTGCTGGACAGAGATCCCAATGTGCAACTTCTCAATCCAATTTTTTCTTATGTTAAAGGGGCCCTCTTACATTGCTCCATTTTTGCCAGAAGAAACACCTCTTTATCCTCAATACAGCACATTTCACACTGAAAATACGAATGTTCTGATGCAAATGAGGTGTAGTCTTTTGGTAGATGATGTGATCTCGTCCAGGCGATGTGGGAGACTATGATATGTTGTTTGAAGAGACAAGGCAGTCTTCATTACTGAGTAGCTCCTGGCAATCTTATCCTCGCACATCTGCAAAAAGATTCTGGGTACACAAAACCCAGACAATATCCGTCAGCTAGCTTAGCTGAGTATTAGCCAAGCATTTTATTGCCCGCCAATGGGCACTACTTTAGTATTTGAGAGCAAAACCTTTGGAACACCAGGGTGGTGTAGTTTTATGCAACTAATTAGTGTTTGCATAAATCATTTTCATGCTCCAGGCTTTTCAATGGAGTTTAAAATTAGCCTGACTGACTGTTGCAAAGTTCAACTTAATTCAAGACATATTCTATGAAAATAAGTCTTGATATCTTACGCACTTTTGTCTATCTTGTTAAGTTTATTAAGATGTTTTTACTGGAAGACAAGATACAATGCTGATTATAAAAAGCTTTTTGCAGTGTACTCAATGTATTTTAGCTTTGAGGACATCTCAATGCTAGTTTATTCCTAAAAGTAAAAAAAAAATGTCCAATAAACTGCTCTTTCGCTAGAGATTGTCCCTCCCCCCCGAGTAGCAAAAGCATGGTTCACAGTTGCAATGTAAACTAAAGGCTTTTGGATTAAAAAAGGAGGAGCCCTTCGATATTTCCATCCCAACGTCCAGCTTCAACAGGAATTACAACAACATAGAAAAGGAAACTGCGCCCGTCAAATAATTTCATGGAGTTTTTTAGGATTTCTGTAATATTTATGGGGTTAGGAAAAAGTGGAAGCTTAGATCAGCATAAAATGCACCTTATTTTCAGACTTTATACATGTGAGTGCAAACGGGTGTATGTTATGTCCTCAATGGCCCCACTGCAGCTTTCAAAATTATGTAGGGAAGGTTAACAGGGTTTCAAAGAGCAAAGCAAAGCCGTCAAGTGCAGCACTATTAGTTGACTTCCTCTCCATTGTATTAGCACAGGAAGTACTGGCTAGCAGTGATACGGATCAGGCTAATGTCACTGCTCCACACAAAAACACTGGAGCCGCAGTCCACTACACGAGGGCAAGTAGCACATGCAGTCTGAAGAGGACGGGTTCGAGAGCAAATGCTTCCTAATCAAAATACAGCCATCTGATAGCGGAAGAGATGAGAGAAAGGGAAAAAAAATTCTCAGAGGACAGAGTAATCCCTTACACATTGTAGAAATTACTGAAAGCATGGGATAAAAACACTATTCCTAACAATGGACTTCCATGAATCCAGTCCACAGCATATTTTAAGAGCCTCTATCACAAAGTCATTTCCTTTGAACATTTGTGCAGCTGTTATGAAAGAAAACACACTAATGTTATATATACAGGCCCTGTTTTGGTCTTAAAGTCCCCTCAATGCCACGATGATGATTCAGTCACTAATCCTGGTGACCTTTCTTTAGACAATGGGTGTTTAAAAGGGTGCACAAACAACACAGGCTCTTTACGTAGTTGAGAAATTCTATATTTTGGCTATATAACTCTGGAAAAATCACAGCTGTTGATCATTTCCCTTGATATTAATGATTATTCATTTCAATTATTAGGATTTACAGGATTTAAAATACTTTGTGTGGTGCAACTGAATACCATATTCTTTGTGTAGGCTACATATCCAAAAATAAGCAGAAAATTAGGGGTGCCACGAGATCTCGCGATATTAAAACGTGACGATATTTCGCGTTGAGGTGAAAAGCTGTCTCACGATATTAGCATGACGGAGTGTTAGGGTGAAATTATCATAGAAGATGCCCCTGCCACTTTTAAATCGTTTGTGTGGCAGCATTTTAGGTACCCGGTGGAAACAATAAATGGCGACAGAGTGACAGACAAGACACGAACAAAGGCTGTGTCTCGTTTGGAAGGCTGCGTCCTCCGGAGGTCGCATTTGTCGTTGCATACGTCATCTCGTTTCATTTTTCTTATTTTTTATCTACTGTCAATGCCTTTTATGTATATGCACTTACATTTATACAATTGTTAACCTTTTTTGAATTCCCAATTAAAAACAATTCAATCAAATTAAACGAGACAGCCTCGATGACGTATGCAACAACAATGCGACCTCCGGAGAATGCAGCCTTCCAAACGAGACACAGCCAATATGTAAGCACTGTAAGAAAATAGTGCTGTACACCACAGCTAACACAAGCACTATGCAAAGACACATACAGAACCACAGCAGCTCTCAACTAAAATCAACCAGGTCTGAAAAGACTCATGTGAAATCATACAGGAGAGAAGCCAGTCAGTTGAGTTTGTGGCAAAACCTTTTACAGTGCTTGCATATTGTTCTGTCTTTTACTGCATATGACAATTCATACTCAGAAAGTAGAACTGAAGTGACATTCATTACAAGATGATTAGTTAAAACATTTCAAAATGCACCTGCATTGTTTTGTATTTTGTGACTTTCTGTCGAATAAAAGAAAATTTTTCCAGTCATACACACTACCGGTCAAAAGTTTTGAAACACTTGACTGAAATGTTTCTCATGATCTTAAAAATCTTTTGATCTGAAGGCGTATGCTTAAATGTTTGAAATGAGTTTTGTAGACAAAAATATAATTGTGCCACCATATTAATTTATTTCATTATAAAACTACAATTTAATTTCAAAAAAAGTTTTTGAAATTGATGACTTGGACCAAATAATAAAGAAAAGCAGCCAATAAGTGCCCAGCATAGATGGGAACTCCTTCAATACTGTTTAAAAACATCCCAGGGTGATACCTCAAGAAGTTGGTTGAGAAAATGTCAAGAGTACATGTCTGCAAATTCTAGGCAAAGGGTGACTACTTTGTAGATGCTAAAATATAACATAGTTTTGATTTATTTTTGATTTTGTTTAGTCACAACATAATTCCCATAGTTCCATTTATGTTATTCCATAGTTTAGATGACTTTACTATTATTCTAAAATGTGAAGAAAAAAAATTATAATAAAGAATGAATAAGTGTTTAAAAACTTTTGCCCAGTAGTGTATATATGTTAAAATATCGTCTCGTTCTCATGAACCCAGTATCGTGTATCGTCTCGTCTTGTGAGCTAAGTGTATCGTCACACCCCTAATGAAAATGGTCTGAATTATTGCCGTTTTCAGTAATCAAGATGTACAGAAAATGCCTAAATTGTCAACTTCACATTGGTGCTCTTAGCACCATGAAAACCAAAACTGTAATTCAACTTTTGAATAAATTATACACAAAATGTGATTTAGACTGTTTAAAATGTACTCGTTACAACTGGTTATTGTTACCTATAGTCCTATCGACCAATTAATGCTTCTGATTGGCCACTGCACGCCAAACAATGCTCAACTTGCAAAAAACATGTTGTTAATTGAATTTTTTCACGCAATGGGTGTAGACTTAAATGGAATGCTGTAATTGACACTTTTGCAGAGACAACTATAAGTAAGCCATTTGTAGGTTGATTTCCCCAAAATCTGTAAACACTGTCTCTGCGGCGCAATAAAAATATTACACCGTTTGTTTGAGCATCCCAACCACTCTATACAGCAACATTTACTCAACCAATGGCGTGACTTTGGGGCAGGACTAAAATTGATGGATAAGTGTTTATGAATATGTTAATAATATTGAGACTAATTTCATTCCATAGTGGATTATCTGTTTTTCCAACCAATGGCATACAGGAGAAGCATTGAGACCTATTCTATGTTTTTATTTATTTTTCAGCTCAATGGTGGAAAAGTGAGGTTTAGCCATGAGGTATCAAGCAAGCCAGGCTACCTATCGAATCAGCTTGACGTCAGCAAGAGCAGGTGATGAATCAAACTGAGAGATCTGCCAGGATGAGTCAGGACGGGCGGCCTCAAAAGGAAATAGATCTAGCACCTCTCACACTTACTTTCTCACACATTTTGCAGCTTGCGGCTGCTCCCCCATTGGCAGGAAGTGCATCAACGTGACCTTTATGGTGGGGGTTCGGCACAGCAATTCTGCAGTGAAGGTCCTGTGCTAATCTGGCCTTGTATTTTTTGATCTGAGATAAGGTTAGTTGCTTATTGATAATAGCGAGACTGAGGATAAAAATATAAAGGTTGAACTGTGTCAGCGGCAAAGGCAAATACTGTAATAATTTGCCATTTTTTTGATGGATTAATCAAAAGTTAATTATTATAGGGACAATAACAATAAAGCAACCTGGAGGGCAGTGCCTTGGGCTACGATTGAAATACTACCATACGACCCTTACTACTTCTGAATCTGCAGTATGCAGTATTTTGCGAGGTACAATATGGGAATATTCTGTATGCATGGAATACCTTGAAGACCTACTGCATTCGTCAGAATGTGCAGTATGCAACAGAGCACAGTACACAGAATATTGTATTCCGCAATGCACTTGCTTGACTTTTAATTTACTGTGCATGTGACACATGTACGGAAATAATATCAACCACGGTTTTAACATCACTTTCTTGACTCATTATTATTTAATCGAACATCTAATGTTATAACATTTTTAAACAAAATTATTATGACTAGCACCACCCCTTACCTAGAGCTTCACCATACCATGAGTATTGAAAGTACCTTTACACTGGATTCACGTCCTCACTAGTATGTTTTCGGTGGAGGAAAATGCCATAGTGAGAATGAAAGGCATAAACATAGCTAAATTAATGCGTTTTCAGATTAAAATGTATTTGTGTGGACATGGCCTGACATCCATATGACTTCTACGCCCAGATAACATAGCTAACATTGATTAAAATCCCCTAAGTGACATTTCTCTCAAAGACCGTTTAATAACATCGCCCAGGGCCGCATACATCATATAAGCGTCCATATTGCTGTATGTTGTACATAATGCCCCTGTGTATGGACAGAGCCATGTTTGTGGCTGTCAGAGAGGGGGGTATATATTTTAGAGTGTGATCAGGAGAAAGTGCCTTTGCTATGCTTGGATAAAGACCCTGTGTGGTTACGACACACTACTTCATGTCACTGAGGTAAGGTGGGGTTTCAGAGGTGGGTCCGAGTGTTACCTACAGCTAGGCAATGTTACAGTGGTCGAGTGTGGCCCAACAGATGTATGCCTCTAGGGTGTTATTGCAGCCAGGCGGCAAGAGATCTTATTTGAGCACTGTAGACGCTCAGTCAGGCTAACTGTCACGCAAGTTTGAACTATGGGTGGTTAGACCCAAGGTTTTAGTATGAATTACACTTCAGAATGGGGGCTCTAATAACATCTCGGCAAACAGACGTTCAACTAAATCGTCATATATGAAATTTTTCATTGTTTTGCCAGCCGTGACCAACCTTGCTGGAATTCCGTACTATTTTCATGTTGAGGAAAATAAATGAGAGCAAGAAGAATGCTTATGGAATCAAGAGAGATGATCTTTGACACAAGTTCACTTAAAACACAAGTTAACGATTCTAGAACTATATTTGAGGGCTGTTACGCAAGCTTGAACAGGGTTGGCGCTTAAAGGGAAATTTCACCCAAAAATGAAAATTCTGTCATCATTAACTTTGCAGATTAATCAGTTTTGCCGATTAATCGGTGCCAATAGTTTCTTTTGGCACTATCGGTTATCTGCAAAAATCCTTATCTACAAAAATCCACGCTGACAGTTTTTTTCTGTCTGTATATTAGTTTTTAGACAGTAACGGATTTTTATTGGTTTTGCCAAATTAATCGACACCAATTAATCAGTTTTGCTGATTAATCTGTGCCTATAGTTGCTTTTTGGAACTATCGGTTATCTTCAAAAATCAACTGTGATAGTTTTTTTCGGGTAATAGTTTTTTCACCAATAGTTTTTTATCGGTGTGGTCGACTAATCAGTTTTGCCAATTAATCAGCGCAGATAAATCAGTTTTTATGACTAATCGGTGCAGATGGTTGCTTTTGGTATTTGCAAAAATCTATTATTTTGCCAATAGTTAGTAATTATTTTCACCAGTAGTTTTATTTTATTGGTTTTGCAGATTAGTTGATGCCGATTAATCAGTTTTGCTCATTAATCATGTTGATTAATCAGTTTGCAGATGAACTGATGCTGATTCATAATTTTTTTTAGATTAAGCGGTGCTAATAGTTGATTTTGGCAGTAACGGCGATAGTCCCCCCCCCCATAGATGCTGCTTCACTTCATGGCTGCATTACCACCTCTTGGTGTGCATTATTTTCTAATAATTAAATGGTCCATCGTCAATTGTTCTTTTCATATTGTAATACATACAGTAGTTGATGATTGTAAGAGCGCATGTTTTGTTTCCATTATGTGTTTGTATGAGCTGGGAGCACAGATATTTCAAAATAAGTGTCCCTGGTGCATTTTGGGCTAGTTTTTAGCTAAAAGTAGCGTGTTAAGCAACAAATATTCTTTTTATTCCGGTTATTTTGGGGATTTTGGTTGTACAATAAAATGCATCTGGGATTTTCATTTTGGACTCTTGTTACCTTTATGTCTGTATCCATCACAGTAAGAAAAGTCTAAGAATTTTGTAACATTCAATAAATCGATTTTAAAACTATAGGTCAGTTTTGAAATTTTAAGTGAACTAGCCAATAAACTTTAAAGGTATATCCTCAGCAGATATTAAAAAAAAATATATTTAGACTAATGCTGCCCTTTCACACAATGAATTGAAACTGCAATTTAATGCAGACATTTTCAGTTGTCTTTCAATTCATTTAAAATGACAATAATGCAGGTCTATTAACAGGTGAGATGTAAAGGAATTATACAAAGATTACTGACAATACAATAGACAGCCAATGATAATAGATGTAATATAAATGAGTGCTTTGTTGTCCAAATTAATGACTCACAACAATCTATTGCTTAAGTCTGTGACAAGAAATGTGTAAAGAGGAAAAAGACACTACCAAATTGCTTAACACTTAGTTTTGTATAGGTATGTCTGCTTTGTGAAGTCATAGCAGATGCCTGTTGCATTAGTGTATTTGTCACACTTATGACTGTGAGTCAGCTTATGGGGCGCACACAGACTGACAGCCAGACATATGTATTTGGGTAGTATATGGTGTAAGAATGTAAACCAAAAGGGAATTTAAGGCATACAGTGGAATGCATAGTCAGATGGAAGCATAAAGTGACGAGAGGAGAGTTCTGATTTTAAGAAATAGGAAGTGAGCTGAGGAATCATCATCACAACGGTCAAGTCAAGAATGTTGATTAATCCGATTTACCGTCTTTATTTAATTCTGTGCTTTTTTTGCTTTGTAGATTTAGGAAGTGCAATTCTTCGTACAACATGTCTCAGAAAAATCAATGAAGTGATATCTTAACTAAGACTATACATATTTTGAGTAATATTTCAACCTAAAATCTTTTTTTTGTTTGTTTTGTTTTTTGCCTTGTAACAATTTTTTTCAAGACAATTAAGCACATATTCCTTGTTTTCTATCCGGATGTTTTACTTTTATACATGTTTCTGTGAGATTCACCCATAACGTTTGTGTAGTGTCTCTAATGTGATTGAGCGTTTGATAATTGAGTGTAAGAATAAAGGGGTTTAGTGTCTAAATGCAATGATTTGTAGTAACATAAGCAAGGCAAGAGGTTCTGTTTCAGATTAAGTTAATACGTGTGCGGATCAGAGGCCAGATCTAATTGTACGTTGAATTTAATCTCTCTTGGCTTCCACGAGGCATCAGCCAAAAGCCCTTCCATACAAATTCCACTTAGACAGCTGTAACATTCCGACAGTTCCTTGTGGCAGACAGAGAATGTGGAAGAGAAAAGAGGTTGAGAAAGGTAAGGATGGCAGGATAGCATGGATGAAGGGGTGATAGAGAGGAAACAGAAGAACAGGAAAGGTCAGCTCCTTCAGTGCTGACATCACCCACCAGCGCACTGCCACGTACCCTCGGCTTTCTTCAAAGCGATCACTTCCTGTCAGAGTTGAGAAGAATTTTAACCGATGGGCATATCGTGACTAAGACGGACACAGGATGAAAAAGAGTTCTCTAATTTTCTCACTGCAAGCTGTGCCTTACTACAGCGGGCAAAACCGGACCAGAGTCTTATATTTCATGATGCCTTACTTTTTGGTGTCAGTGTGCCACAATTATAAAATGTATTTGGACACTTCAGCTAAACTTGAAATGTATGAATGTCATTGCATTAGATTTCAAACCAGGTGCCATCTGCACCTTTTCTCAGATGAAACTTCACTATCTGAGCCATTTTTTGCAAAGACTTCTAAACATGTAGGTAGGCTGTCATCTGCGCAGCCTGACCGAAGCAAAGCGGGCGCGTTTACTCGCGCGATTAACCGAATGTGAAGCGCTGCCGGCTCGTGATGTGCGAATGGCTTGCACGCGTTGCACGAGTCTGTTGGGTATATTACAGTCTCGTCCCATTCAGCTCATGATAACACGATGTGTGATTATG